>NW_007378873.1:40220-88354 GCF_000475195.1 Diaphorina citri | reverse complement strand
GTAAATCGTGAACTTTGACGTCACGGCATATGCTCCCGTAGGCGATGACGTCACATCAAATGTCCCGAGCAAAGCTCCTTCGCAGGCAACGCATTATTGTGTGTGTGCGCATACGTTTCTGCGCAGTTCTTTCTGCTCCTCCGCTAGCGCGCTTGCATCGTGGCACTACCTAACGGACGAAAAAACCAACTGCGTAAAGTCTGACGTCACACATATTTGAACTCTTTCATTGAAAAATGAATTTTCGACCTTTTACGGTTATTTTTTCGGAGTTTTGACCTCAGATTTGGATTTTTCCCAACTTTTTACATAGGAATCGACCATTTATTTATAATTATTACCCATTTGCAACTGCTCCATTAGGTATATAGGTAGGTATACTAACTTCCCTCTACCTACTTATGGCTGTGTTGCCAAGTGTAACCTTTTCAGAAAGAAGAAGAACATGAAATGAAAAGAAGAAGAAGCCACGAATTCATCACGTGCATATTATCCTTTTCTTCTTTTTTTTTTTTTTTCTTCTTCTTTTTCGTGTTCGTCTTCTTCTTCTTCGTCTTCTTCTTCTTCTTCTTCTTCTTCTTCTTCTTCTTCTTCTTCTTCTTCTTCTTCTTCTTCTTCTTCTTCTCCTCCTCCTCCTCCTCCCCCTCCTCCTCCTTATTCTTCTTAATAATAAAACCTCATTTTCCATCCTGTCCAGGACAATAGAGATTAGATCTACATATCTACCTCCCTATAACGAGTCATCACTAAAATATTAATAACATTGATGCAGAATGTAGATCTAGATACCTACATAGACACTTACCTATAGGTACTTACTACATAGGTAGATACTGTCCCTCCAAATCATTACATCATTACGTAAGTAACTAATTTCCCAACCAAAAACCAAAACAAAATCTTCAGATGTCGAAGTGTCTCACTGCGGTCTAGTACGAGTCACATGGTCAAGACGGTGCTTATTCTCCAAAATAAAAACAATAATACAAGAAGTAATTTAGTTATTTAGAGTAAAATTCACGTAGCTATTTAGTTAGTCGGCGTAAATTTCAGATATAGTATAGTATATTTTTCGTAGTAAGTAGGGTCCAAGACATGATTTGGTGTGAAAAACCGCACGACGCGACAGAAGATGAATTTAGAGAGCGAATTTTCTGGTGTGACCTTGATCATGAAAACTCAAGGTCATTCGAACAAATCAGGCGTGACTCAGTCACAATGCATCAGGATCATAATCCATCCTAATATTGTACAGGGTGTCCGGATAGTTCCAGTTATGTAGTCAAAATATTCAGGGTGGCCAAAAAGTTCTAGTCATGTAGTCAAAATATTGGTAAATGTTTGATGGAGGGAACTGTACGAGAAGGAAAACAGAATAGGAGAAAGACGGTAGTTCTGAGAACGAACATTTTTAGTATAAAGTTTACTTTATACTAAAAATGTTGGGTTAAGCTTATACGAATCTTGCAAGGCAGGCGCGCTACCCTTCAAGATAAAATCTGTCAGACAAGTCACAGTATGTTCACTCCCGTTCAATTGCCTGTAAAATATTTGAAATTTGACCGTTCATAGAACGTACTGTGATTGGAACGTGAACTGAACGGCTAGTGGGACATGGGCTTTACGACAATTTTTCAACACCTCTAATCACGAGACAATAATAATAATAATAATAATTTAATAATAGTGCTTGTATACTGCTCGCATAGGACTGAAAAGTCCCTTTACTCCAGCAGTAGGCTACCACTATTATTGTGGTCAAATTCTCAAACTATATTGAGGATAAAATTCCATACCTCGGCTAGGATTGAACCCACGCCCTCCTGTTTACCAGGCGACAAGACCAAGCTATTTGGCCCCAGCCTCCACTAAAGACCAAACGGCCGGCCTAATCTAAGGAAACCATCTAAGGACCGAACTGCATAAGCCTTGAAGCCAAATATTGGGAGGAAGCTAATTACTTCACATTGACAGACAAAATTTCGGCCCTCAAACCATAACGAACACCTCTGACCTATCAAAAATGTTGACAGTTCATTAAGGATCTGACCTGTACTTGAACTTAGCATATTAGATGATTTGGATGTGTCAACAGTACAGACTGCAGATACAGAGAGCTGATAACAATACAACTTACACCTATAGAAATCAATGTTCAGCCTTGTTCTTATCAAGATGATCAAATTTCGAGTCATTGTTTTGATTATGATATCATGTAGGTATATGCTATACGCGACGAGACATAATAATAGGTATGGAATGTATCAGCGTACGCGTACCAACTTCCTACGAAGATGACATGTCATATTTTGACAATCGAGCCAGTTTTTTTTTTTTTTTTTTTTTTTTTTTTTTTTTTTTTTTTTTTTTTTTTTTTTTTTTTTTTTTTTTCACCTACATGCCATTACCAGTCCGTATGACCGATCAAACGACCTGGTATTCCAGAGTTAAAGCGCCTCAAAGGGGAAAAAAAATCAATTTTCGGCCTTCTGATTCCACCAAATCTCGGTAATTCCGATAATTAGTTACCGATTCCGCAATTTCAAATTGGAGTAAGATCGGTTTTTCTCCTCTTGGAAAAATAACAAAAAATAAATAATAATGAACAAAGGTATTTTGTGCAGTTTGGCAACATTGCTATCAATTTTTCATTAGATTCTGGTTTGAATCTGATGTTCGATATTGATTGAAATATTCCATGTATGACTATTATTTACCACCTAGCTCCTAGCTATACATATGTATGTACATAAGTATCTAAGTACATAGGACATAGGTACATACATAGCTCAGGGAATAAAATTTATGTTAGCTGTAAATAATCCTATTGTTTAGTTGTTTACCTATACTCACGTTAATCATAACATTACAGCCTCCAGGATGTGTTCATTTAAGAAGATAAAACTTGAGGCTGTAAGAAGCAACATTGCTCTGCACCTGATCCAGCGGTACACAAAACACAAACTTTTCAGAAGAGCGACTCCCTCCCGCCCTAACCCTAAATGACGGAAAACAAAGCACGACCCACTTCAAGTAAAAGGCAGTGGGAGGCTCCATTCGTAAGGAAATGGAAATTTTCAGGCTCATTTCCATGTATCGTTAACAAAATCTTTAGGGATGAACAAAATCTTTAGGGATTTGTTAAAGTTTTTCGTGTTTACCCTGTAGAACAGGCCAAAGACTAGGTTTTTTTCTGAAAAATGTCAGGAAGAAAATGTAGACCCCTCTGACGGTACCCACATTTTGCGCACCTCTGCTCTACATTACATAGGTACCTATGTATTTCCAATATTCCTTCTTACACTATGTAAATATTGTACATAGGTGCAATTCTAGGTTCCTCTATGTTGAGCATATAACCTACTATTTATAGGTGGCCGCCTGCCTATATTTCATGTTTCGTGTAGAACGGACACTTTTCTTGAAGATTTGGTGTTGGGCTGGGAAATCTAAAGAGAACTTACTTAGTTCAGGTAGAACTACGATGATGTTGGTAATAGGGTTCCTAGGGAAGGTTGAGGGACGGACGTTAGACCCCCAATTACCAATGAGGTGTTATTCCTTTAACATGGTCACTAAATCTCATCAAAATCGGACAAGCAGAAGTGGTGGCGAAACTTGAAAGGACCCGATATTAAAAAATTCGTAACAGTTACCTTATACCTACTAGGAACTTAATGGTTCATTTTCTTTACCTTCCATTTCCTCTGTTTACATGGAACCTACACAAGGTCTTGTGTGAAATCGGTCTAATTTTGGTTTTTCCCTTTTAAGTGGCAGCTTTCTTTTGATTCTTGAAGGAATTTTTGCACACAACCACTAATCTTCTCTTTTCCTGTGATTCTTTAAGAGTGGTTTTCAATAACTTGAGCCCCCAACAGCCTGTTAGCTTAGCGGCCCTGTTAAGCCTATATACAAAATACAAATCAAGATGAACTTAACAGGCCTTCTAGGGACTGAAAAAATGTTGGTGAAATCCGCCGTAAGATATTTTACAGGGCCTTCAATGTTCCTAGACTTTGAAGTCCCTTATGTACCTATACCTACCTATTTTCGAAATCGGGATTTTGGTCGGCATGTCCATTTTGAAGACCCCTGAATATTGGGTATCTAGTGAGTACCACGGCATAAGGGCCTTTAGTCAAAGACTAGTCCAACATATAATACAACATAGGAAGTTCAGGCTAACATGTATTGGGAATTTTCTCTAAACAAACAAAGTAAGTTCACTTGACGGTTTTTGCATTTAATTACTTTTTTACAGTTTTACTAGTAGGTGTTTGATGATAGTTTGATCGCTTGCATTTAGCCATTTAGTGTATTTTCTGCCGTACCTTTCGAACGGTTCGTCCGATTTTGATTAAATTTTGTAAATAAATAGGTAATATAATTTTTATTAAAAAATGTCCACCAACTGAAAAAATAGGTTTTTTTGTCGGTTGAATCTTTTCCAAATTCTTGGCCAGCACCTGAAAGCTATCTAAAAGATAGATTAAAAAAATGACAAGGTACGTAATAAATAAGTCGATAAATGATTTCTTACATTTTCTTCTTCTTTATGATGTACAGATCACCATGTAGATACCTACTATGTTCATGAAAATGCCAAATAAATAAAAAAATAAATAGGTAGGTAGATATAATACTGCCCTTTAATATCTCCTCCCCTGGTGCATTGAAGACAAGTAATAGATCAGTTGCGCTTACTTGGGTGTTGTTTCAAAGTCATAGAGCATGAAAAATAAGGACAAACGGAATTTTTCTTTTTCTTCTACGACTTCTAGATCCCGAGATAAATCGATTAAAAAAATGCCGGTAAATCGTGAACTTTGACGTCACGGCATACACTGCCGTAGGCGATGACGTCACATCAAATGTCCTGAGCAAAGCTCCTTCGCAGGCAACGCATTATTGTGTGTGTGCGCATACGTTTCTGCGCAGTTCTTTCTGCTCCTCCGCTAGCGCGCTTGCATAGTGGCAGAGTGGCACTACCTAACGGACGAAAAAACCAACTGCGTAAAGTCTGACGTCACACATATTTGAACGCTTTCATTAGAACGGAAAATAAAAATTGAATTTTCGACCTTTTACTGTTATTTTTTCTAAGTTTTGACCTCAGATTTGGATTTTTCCCAACTTTTTACATAGGAATCGACCATTTTTTTATAATTTTTACCCATTTGCAACTGCTCCATTAGGTATATAGGATTATAGGTAGGTACTAACTTAGCTATAACCTACTTATGGCTGTGTTGCCAAGTGTAATGTAATCTTTTCAGAAAGAAGAAGAAAATGAAATGAAAAGAAGAAGCCACGAATTCATCACGTGCATATTATCCTTTTTTTATTATTTTTCTTCTTCTTCTTCTTCTTCTTCTTCTTCTTCTTCTTCTTCTTCTTCTTCTTCTTCTTCTTCTCCTCCTCCTCCTCCTTATTCTTCTTAAATGACTGGGATACTGGGAGGGTTGTGGTCTCTTTACGCACGCAACATATAGAAATACTGATGTACTCGTAATTATTATGCGTACAAAGCTATAAAAGTACCGTAGAAATGTAAGTAGTTAGTACATACATAATTATAAAGGATAATGCGTGAATGCACCAGTTGCCAAATTAGTGAAGTTTTATCAAATGCTTTTATCAAAAGTAGGAAGTAGGTCTGAGCCTTTTAATACTACATAATTAGTCATTATAGTTTTTTTGCGAAATATGCCTACAACATATGCGCGTACACAACATAGGTACCTACGTGTTAAAACGAAACACGTAAGAAAAATTAACTATCTGTCCTGTTCATCACATTGCATGACAGTGTAATAAGGATACTTAGGAGACGAGTATCTTCAAATTCTTAATTTAGTCCTCTTTTTTGTTACTACATAGGTATTTATTTTTACTACCTATAAAAAAAGGAAGGGGATATAATTAGTCATTATAGTTTTTTTGCGAAATATGCCTACAACATATGCGCGTACACAACATAGGTACCTACGTGTTAAAACGAAACACATAAGAAAAATTAACTATCTGTCCTGTTCATCACATTGCACGACAGTGTAATAAGGATACCTACTTAGGAGACGAGTATCTTCTTATTCTTAATTTAGTCCTCTTTTTTTACTACATACCTAGGTATTTATTTTTACTACCTATTAATTTTATTTTACTATTTTTCAATTTTTTTTTTTAATTTTCTTAAGGGACTAAAAACAGTTGAGCTGAGAGCATAGCGCACAGAGCATTCAATTGGCCATTGAGCTAGTAGAGGGAGATTCGTATAAGCTTAACCCATCTTTTAGGGATGTATGGTAGATGGTAGTATTGTTTGCCCCTACACCTAAAATCTTTATTATTATTATTATTAAGTTATTTACAAAATTGCTAGAACCAAAGATCCTTCTTAAAAAGAAAAACGGACTTGAAAAAATGGAATAAAATAATAGTTTGAACCTTCCCCGCTATCGCGCTAATACCGGTCCTGAGCATAAAGACCATTGTCAACTCAGACTATCACGTAAGTACATTGTATAATTTATAATGAAAATATTGTGCAGTAAATCATACACCATGTTAATTTCTATTCGAATGTAAAAAGTAACAATGACTCTGAACTCTGAAGGTACCAATTATACCATCTCCATAATATTGTCATGTCTCATCATGCAGTAATTGCAGTATATCCAATGCCCACACAAACACAACTATTTGAAATGATGAAATGCCGAAAACAGCGAAAACTTTCGTAACCTACACAAGGGGTATAGGGGTTGGGTGAAAGAGTATGTCGTATCATAACTGCAACACCCGTTATGCCCGCCGCTCAGCCTGTCTGACAGACCGCGGTCACGTGTGTTCAAGATCTAGGTCAGATGGTCTGACCGTGAGTGGCTGACCTTATAAGCGCAGTATTGTTGAAAATTGAGAAAGCTACAATATAATTTGAGAATTTGACCACAATAATAGTAGTAGCCTACTGCTGGAGTAAAGGGACTTTTCAGTCCTATGCGAGCAGTATAAATAAGCACTATTATTATTATTATTTCTTTTTTTTTAAGAGGTTTGACAGAGGGAACTGTAACTGCTATGTTCTTATCGTCCCGAAATCGAAGAGAGAAGGAAGACAGGATAGGAAAAAGCCAGTCGTTCCGAGAACGAACATTATCCCATCAGGATAAAATACGCCCCGGGCGGGAATCGAACCCGCGGCCTAGCGCTTACAAGGCAGACGCACTACCAACTAAGCTAACTAGGCTGGCTATACCCTTTAGTAATAAGAGAAAAACTTGCTGTCATTGTCGAACGCCAAGTTGCTTAACAAACATAGCACATGGTTTCGCTAAAAGTAGGACCACCGGTCACTGCGACTTCATTAGACCTTCTGTGACATTCAAGAACTCTTGTGCCCTAGGGCCCTAGGGTTTAAATTCGGACAAAAAAGAATAGGTGATCTGAAAGCAAAAAGCTCTATGCTCTAAACTCTAACCTACCTCGGTGGTGTAGTGGTCAAGGCGCTCGCCTGGTAAAGAGGAGGGCGTGGGTTCAATCCCAGCCGAGGTATGGAATATTATCCTCAATATAGGTAATTTGAGAATTTGACCACAATAATAGTCGTGAGGACAATTGAGTAGCTACTTTAATCGAGTAGCGAACAGTGGCGGCATTACCAGTGTAAAATGATTATTGAAATATGGAAATTAATAATAAAGGAGGCTCTTAGTAGGTCATGCTGTGTTATCCACTAAAGTTATGAAGAAGCTCTCTCAATGATTATTGAAATATGGAAATTAATAATAAAGGAGGCTCTTAGTAGGTCATGCTGTGTTATCCACTAAAGTTATGAAGAAGCTCTCTAATTTAACACAAATCTCCACCACGTTAACCCTTTCACGTCTCTTGTCCCACAGGCAGCGACGAACAAAAGGCCACCCTCCTGCCCCAAATCAACGCTAATCAGATCAAAGGCTGTGTGGCCATGACCGAGGTAGGCCACGGATCAAACGTGAAGAAGCTTCAGACTACGGCCTCTTACGATGTAGCCACAGAGGGGTTCTATTTACACTCACCCGACTTTCTGGCCGCCAAATGTTGGGTCGGAAATCTAGGTGAGTTATTAGAAGGTTCCGGGTTCGATGCCCGGAGTCGGCAGAAGAATTTCCTTTGATTTTTTTTCATCACAATTTGTTTCTATCACTTCCTTCTAGTGTTCTCATGTTGACCCTAATTGAGAAGTATTGTTGTTGGTGTTTTTTTATTTTTATTCTTCTTCTTCTTCGTTGGATCTTGCTGAAATTTAACCGCCTCTTACTTCGGACCAGTACTGCGTAGATATGTCAAATAATATTGAAAACAGTAGGAAATTTTGTTTTCTAACTAATAGACAAATCCCCGATGCACTCTGACGTGGAGCGACTGAGATATCAGCGAAAAAGAGAGAAGGGTTTGGTCAAGTTTGGTGTGAGGGTGTGACTTGTAGGCCTCATTTTTTTTTTTTTTTTTTCACCTACATGCCATTACCAGTCCGTATGACCGATCAAACGACCTGGTATTCCAGAGTTAAAGCGCCTCAAACGGGAAAAAAATCAATTTTCGGCCATCTGATTCCGCCAAATCTCGGGAATTCCGATGGTTACCGATTCCGCAATTTCAAATTGGAGTAAGATCGGGTTTTCTCCTCTTGAAAAAATAACAATAAAAAATAGTAAAAAATAATAAACAAAGGTATTTTGTGCAGTTTGGCAACATTGCTTTCGATCTTTTATTAGATCTGGTTTGAATCTGATGTTCGATATTGATTGAAATATTCCATGTATGACTATTATTTACCACCTAGCTCCTAGCTATACATATGTATGTACATAAGTATCTAAGTACATAGGACATAGGTACATACATAGCTCAGGGAATAAAATTTATGTTAGCTGTAAATAATCCTATTGTTTGTACTAACGTTAATCATAACATTACAGCCTCCAGGATGTGTTCATTTAAGAAGATAAAACTTGAGGCTGTAAGAAGCAACATTGCTCTGCACCTGATCCAGCGGTACACAAACTTTTCAGAAGAGCGACCCCCTCCCCCCCTAACCTTAAATGACGGAAGACAAAGCACGACCCACTTCAAGTAAAAGGCAGTGGGAGGCTCCATTCGTAAGGAAATGGAAATTTTCAGGCTCGTTTCCATGTATCGTTAACAAAATCTTTAGGGATTAACAAAATCTTTAGGGATTTTTGTTAAAGTTTTTCGTGTTTACCCTGTAGAACAGGCCAGAGACCAGGTTTTTTCTGAAAAATGTCAGGAAGAAAATAGAGACCCCTCTGACGGTACCCACATTTTGCGCACCTCTGCTCTACATTACATAGGTATGTATTTCCAATATTCCTTCTTATATCTATGTAAATATTGTACATAGGTGCAATTCTAGGTTCCTATATGTTGAGCATATAACCTACTATTTATAAGTGGCCGCCTGCCTATATTTCATGTTTCGTGTAGAATGGACACTTTTCTTAAAGATTTGGTGTTGGGCTGGGAAATCTAAGGAGAACTTACTTAGTTAAGGTAGAACTACGATGATGTTGGTAATAGGGTTCCTAGGGAAGGTTGAGGGACAGACGTTAAGACCCCCAATTACCAATGAGGTGTTATTTCTTTAACATGGTCACTAAATCTCATCAAAATCGGACAAGCAGAAGTGGTGGCGAAACTTTGAAAGGGCCCGATAATAGAAATTTCGTGAATACATCGGGAAAATTTCCCTTTATGTGAAAAACATGTTTAGTAAATTGTTGGGCACGGACAAAATATCTCGAGAACGGTAAGAGCTAGAGACTTGAAATTTGGCATGCAGATGACAAATGTGACAAGGATGCAACAAAAAACGTTTGGTTGAGATAGTTGCTGCGCTTGGTGGTATTTTGACTTAACCCTTAGAGCTCCATTATTACGTGGTCAAATTCTCAAATAAATGAGGATAAAATTCCATACCTCGGCTGGGATCGAACCCACGCCCTCCTGATTACCAGGCGAGCGTCTTGACCACTACGCCACCCTGGTTAAGACCCTAAGTAAAAGAACACTCAAATAAGCATCATCCAATAGGATAAGGAAAGTCGTGTGATGTTCACACCAGCTTGTTATGTACGGAGTTAAGCTAAATGGTCAGCAAGTAGGTGACGAATTCAAATTACGTGGAGAGCTGAGAGCAAAAAGCTCTATGCTCTTTACTCTCCACTGTTTTTAGCCTTACGAATAACTACTAATATTAGTGCTTACATCCTGAACTAACATCCTAAATGATACCTACATGCATACTCTATCGCTAAATCATGCTAAATGTGTTGTTATGTTGACAGTGACCGCGAAATCTCTCCATACAATAAGAGCACGTGAAAATCATTAGTTTCGCAAATCTAAAGGTTATAACAGTTAGAATGACAAGTAACAGTAGTAACAGTTACCTTATACCTACTAGGAACTTAATGGTTCATTTTCTTTACCTTCCATTTCCTCTGTTTACATGGAACCTACACAAGGTCTAGGGTGGAATCGGTCTATTTTTGCTTTTTTCTTTCTTTTAAGTGGCAGGTTTCTTTTGATTCTTGAAGGAATTTTTGCACACAACCACTAATCTTCTCTTTTCCTGTGATTCTTTAAGAGTGGGTTTCAATAACTTGAGCCCCCAACAGCCTGTTAGCTTAGCGGCCCTGTTAAGCCTGTATACAAAATACAAATCAAGATGAACTTAACAGGCCTTCTAGGGACTGAAAAAATATTGGTGAAATCCACCGTAAGATATTTTACAGGGCCTTCAATGTTCCTAGACTTTGAAGTCCCTTATGTACCTACCTACCTATTTTCGAAATCGGGATTTTGGTCGGCATGTCCATTTTGAAGACCCCTGAATATTGGGTATCTAGTGAGTACCACGGCATAAGGACCTTTAGTCAAAGACTAGTCCAACATATAATACAACATAGGAAGTTTAGGCTAACATGTATTGGGAATTTTCTCTTAACCAAATAAAATAAGTTCACTTGACGGTTTTTGCATTTAATTACTTTTTTACAGATTTGCGAGTAGGTGTTTGATGATACGATGATAGTTTGATTGCTTGCATTTAGCCATTTAGTCTATTTTCTGCCGTACCTTCCGAACGGTTCGTCCGATTTTCATTAAATTTTGTAAATAAATAATATAATTTTTATTAAAAAATGTCCACCAACTGAAAAAATAGGTTTTTTTTTGTCGGTTGAATCTTTTCCAAATTCTTGGCCAGCACCTGAGAGCTATGAGCTATGTCTAACTGATGAGTTCAAATAAGGACGAAACGCGTCTTAGGCTGCTCCCAGGTGTTGGCTAAAGTCCAATCTATTTCCTGATGCTCATTTCAATTTTACTTGTTTCTGTCAGTCATAGGGTACATTAGGGCTAGTGTTGTGGGGATAACAAAAACTCGTTCATTTCACACATTTTTATAAGTCTGCGGTGAATCTCAAGACGAATTCGGCAATTGTTTAAGGTCACGTCATGCAGTTGTAGTAAATAGGTTCACACATTTTTATAAGTCTGCGGTGAATCTCAAGACGAATTCGGCAATTGTTTAAGGTCACGTCATGCAGTTGTAGTAAATTCACACATTTTTATAAGTCTGCGGTGAATCTCAAGACGAATTCGGCAATTGTTTAAGGTCACGTCATGCAGTTGTAGTAAATAATATTGTGATTCTCCCGTCTCTAGCATCCCTACCAGAACCGCAGATTCGCAGACCAAAGACTCAGAGATCTAAGATCTGTCAATCAATAAACAAAACATCTCCCGTCTCTAGCATCCCTACCAGAACCGCAGATTCGCAGACCAAAGACTCAGAGATCTAAGATCTGTCAATCAATAAACAAAACATAGATTATTCCTCAGCAAGCTATCGGCTGACACACAACCAAGGTAAGATATCAATATTTTCTTCTGTTTCTATCAATAATATTTTCTTCTGTTCTACTCGTATCAACATTTCTAGCACTTAGGAGAAACCGTGGTTTAATCTTATTAGAATGTGTTGGGCGAGATTTATTTTATAGGTTTTTTAAACGTTGTTTCAAGTTTTAAAACGCGGTTATGTAAAGTATGTGTGTGAGGTGTGTTCGTTTACCTGGATTGTTTTTTAATGCTTTTATTTTTTATATGCCTGTCTACTTAACGTTAGAAGAGTTTCGTGTTCGGATAGGGGCTAAAAAATTTTGGGGCTTTCCCCAAGTGCGGATGGACTTAGCTTTCTAGGAATGCTTCAGAGGAGCTAGTGAAGTAATACTCACCTAAGATGGCAATATGACATGGGTGTAATGGCCAAACTTACCTTTTTTTGCGAAGGTTTAAAGATATTATAAATTTTCACATTGCTTTGAAGCAGACTTTTATTCCTATTCGGGAACGAAAAAGTTGAATCCGAAAATTTCCACCCTGACCGGCGTTCGAACTCTACACCTCCGAATTGAGAGTCAGTGCTCTTGACTACGCGGCCACAGAGGTGAGCAGTCTTTCTTTTAAGTTCCTAGGCCGCGGGTTCGATTCCCGCCCGGGACTACACCTCCGAATTGAGAGTCAGTGCTCTTGACTACGCGGCCACAGAGGTGAGCAGTCTTTCTTTTAAGTTCCTAGGCCGCGGGTTCGATTCCCGCCCGGGACGGATTTTATTCTGATGGGATAATATTCGTTCTCGGAACGGCTGGCTTTCTCCTATCCTGTCTTCCTCCTCTCTTCGATTTCGGGACCATAAGACCATAGCAGTTACAGTTCCCTCTGTCAAACCTCTTCGAAAAAAAATCTTTTAAGTTCATTCAAGTTTATTCAACCATAGTAACTCAGAAGTAAAAGGGTGAAACTTTTGTATCTTTTGTGAATATTGTATGAAAAGTAATGAATACTGAGAACCTCTACAGAACTTTTGTGAATATTATAGGCATATTGAGGACCTCTTTTACTAATTCCACCAACTCTATATAATATGCTTATGCGCAGCGCATGCTGTAAATGCTTGAATCTTAACCTGTCAATATGTTACAATCTCTTTTTTTATATATATTTTTTATTACAATACATGCGGATTTCGTCACCTACTTACAAACAAAAATACAAATCCCAAAATCTTTGGCGCTCCATTTACATACATAATTTTGTTAACCTAATTAATAATTTTGTCGAAAATCCTTGAAATTGGAATGGGGAGGCACCCTAAATATGTAGAAATATTGAAGATTCCATTCTAATATTTAATTGTCATTCTCTTACTTGTATACATACGTATACCTACGAGGAGTACAAAAAAAAAAAACAGGTGACGAAACAATGAACTTTTGTTTGGTTGGTACGACTGTCTTCCAGTGTTGACCTTGACTTTATAGTTTTTGTGTTGGAAGACAGGTTATCCAACAGAACAATAATAATTATTATTGGCACATTATTGAGATTTCGTACCAGCATGAACCTAACGAAAACAATACACTAAGCCGAAAATTATACAAAGTGTAGTCATCTCTTTCAGAGATTTGTTCACAAGGAATAGCGACCATTTGCAGGTCCGTATCCAGGATTTTATCCAGGGAGGCCCAAACGTCCAAACGGTGATGTACCGGGAAGGATGCTACAAATTTTCGAAGTCTGACCTATAGTTAAGGGGCAAAAGCCTAAGGGATCACCTCGCCCCTTTCCCTAAATACAGCCCTGACAATGTGTCAAGAAGTCAACCATCGTGAGGACTTGTGCTTGGTCTTTAAAAGCAGAGAAAACCCTTTGAGGAACTGCCAGCTTGCTGGGCTGGTTAGGGTTCTTTGTTCTGCTATCTCCATTTGGCGAAAGCTAAAGCCGCTACAACAACAACAACAACAACCTATTTACTTTACATTGAGGGCAGGCCCGTATCCAAGATTTCATTGAGGAGGGAGGAAGGGGAGCGGAGGGCCAAGAGTTCAAACAGTGATGTATCAGGGGGGGTTGGATGCTCTAATTTTTCGGAGTCCGTCCCACAGTAAAGGATCAGGGTGAAATCCCAAGGAGGGGGCGGCCCTCTCGGACTTTGGGGGTGCACTCAGCCTTGTAATTATTTACATTCGGGGTGAATTCAGCCTCTTCAGGAAAGTTCGGTATCTAATTTGAAACAACAGTGAACAGGACAACAATGAAGAATGGTTTGTTTGGTACTAACGGTCTCATGATTTGTGTCCAAAGAGACAGGGCTAGGTTCACGCTCCCAAACAGAGTTATGGTGGTCCCGTTAACCTAACAATTACTTTCAATTCAAAGAACCTTTGGAACATGAGTGTAACAACTAACAAGCAGTCTACTGCTAGTTTACATGAAAACCAATTCTGTCACTTATTACACCAATACATTTCCTGGGTTATAGGTTGTAACTTTGTCCAACACCACAAAGTACGTAGGTATATTATTATTATTATTATTATTATTATTATTATTATTATTATTATTATTATTATTATTATTATTATTATTATTATTATTATTATTATTATTATTATTATTATTATTATTATTATTATTATTATTATTATTATTATTATTATTATTATTATTATTATTATTATTATTATTATTATTATTATTATTATTATTATTATTATTATTATTATTATTATTATTATTATTATTATTATTATTATTATTATTATTATTATTATTATTATTATTATTATTATTATTATTATTATTATTATTATTATTATTATTATTATTATTATTATTATTATTATTATTATTATTATTATTATTATTATTATTATTATTATTATTATTATTATTATTATTATTATTATTATTATTATTATTATTATTATTATTATTATTATTATTATTATTATTATTATTATTATTATTATTATTATTATTATTATTATTATTATTATTATTATTATTATTATTATTATTATTATTATTATTATTATTATTATTATTATTATTATTATTATTATTATTATTATTATTATTATTATTATTATTATTATTATTATTATTATTATTATTATTATTATTATTATTATTATTATTATTATTATTATTATTATTATTATTATTATTATTATTATTATTATTATTATTATTATTATTATTATTATTATTATTATTATTATTATTATTATTATTATTATTATTATTATTATTATTATTATTATTATTATTATTATTATTATTATTATTATTATTATTATTATTATTATTATTATTATTATTATTATTATTATTATTATTATTATTATTATTATTATTATTATTATTATTATTATTATTATTATTATTATTATTATTATTATTATTATTATTATTATTATTATTATTATTATTATTATTATTATTATTATTATTATTATTATTATTATTATTATTATTATTATTATTATTATTATTATTATTATTATTATTATTATTATTATTATTATTATTATTATTATTATTATTATTATTATTATTATTATTATTATTATTATTATTATTATTATTATTATTATTATTATTATTATTATTATTATTATTATTATTATTATTATTATTATTATTATTATTATTATTATTATTATTATTATTATTATTATTATTATTATTATTATTATTATTATTATTATTATTATTATTATTATTATTATTATTATTATTATTATTATTATTATTATTATTATTATTATTATTATTATTATTATTATTATTATTATTATTATTATTATTATTATTATTATTATTATTATTATTATTATTATTATTATTATTATTATTATTATTATTATTATTATTATTATTATTATTATTATTATTATTATTATTATTATTATTATTATTATTAGTGTATCTGGCCCTCGTCTAGAAATAGCTCCTACCCGAGTCTGAGAGCTCCCTGCCTGTTGTTCTCATGTCCCAGAACGCGGTGTATACACAGTTCTTATTTCAAATAGGTACAATTGGATTAGATTTATTTTTATTGTATAGGTACATGGTACAAAGTCAGTTACAAATGTGGTATGTACACTAAAAAAAAAAAAAAAATGAGTGTTCCACCGCCGTTTTTATTTCGTAGCAATGAAACAACTGCTACATTAGACTCAGGTGGCCTGTGTCGTAGCATGCTCACCCCGTAGTCCGTAGTATGCCTCTCATCAGATGGGCGAGAAGAGACACAATACTTCCCATTTAGGTGCTGGGTCAACACGAGAACACCAGAAAGTGACCCGTTGAAATATTTGCAATCGAAAAACGAGTACAAATTTTTGTCGATGGTGGGTTTCGAATCCGGGACCTTCTGCATGGCAAGCAAGCGCGTTACCACTAGACCAACCGTGACCAAACGTGTCATCTAGTGATCTATGGACAATGGACATTGGACACTAACATCACTATCACTCTAAAAATAGTCATTTAAAAATTGGTCGTTTAAACTTTAAACTAATCTGGGAATTCAGACAAAAAATAATTTTCTTCAATTTTACGACTAAACCCACTGATTTTATAGTTGGAATTTCCTCAACTCGCGTCATAATCCCAGACTGTGTGGATTCCACCCTCATACCCTCACAAAATAAACCGCCGTCAGACCGTGTGACAGACCTAGGTCTCACAGACCGCGATCTGGCACACAGTCTGAACGTGTGTGGTAGGAAAAGCTTGAGACGGTCTGTCAGACCTGAGTCTTGAGATTTCCCGGCCACACACGACGTGACGGTCTGAGAGTGAGATTCGGACATTACTCATATTACAATAGGCATTACAATGCGTATGAGTATTGAGTACCCACATGTCGCAAAATTGGCCAAATATTCTTTTCTATACTTTTTGTATTTTGTTCCAGGTCTTGTACTTGGCAAAATTAGCCAAATATTCTTTTCTATACTTTTCGTATTTTGTTCCAGGTTTTGTACTTGGCGTTAGTTTTGTATGCGCCCGCCATGGCTTTACATCAAGGTGAGATGAGAACCCAAATCATTTTCATATTTAAATTTGAGCCATTGAACGATGTAAGATTTCAATTTTTAGCTAATTTCCATTTAGGGGTGAGCTATTCATTTCTCGTCAAAGTCATCACTTTGAGTCGCGGTTGTGTTTTTGGGTCTTTTGGCTCACTAGGACGCTATTCGCTATGAAAACTGGTTTTTTTGGATTGAGGATGTTCGGGGATATTTTATCGTCTGCATTCAAGATGTGAGTCGATAATTAGGAATCCAGGATGGATTTTGTTCATAATATGATTATGATTATCCTTGTTGTTGATTTCAGTGACGGGTCTAAACACAATGATGGTAGTATCGGTTATGTTCCTAGTGTGTATCTTCTACACAACCATAGTAAGTATTCAAGACGGGATTAAAACCCTTTCAGAACCGGGGCACACAATTGTGATAGGCAATAGACCAGTAGAGTGTGGTACAAGAAAGTCCCCTATCAGATTTTCGATCACTCTGCACAACTCCTGATCGGTTTGTCAAAGTTTGATGGAATTTGGCAAATTTTAATTTTATATTAATTTATTATTCTTGTAATTGGAAATCTTGAAACTTGAATTGCCGTGTCAACACTTGTGTGAGATACAAATCAATTCATTTCATTTTCATTGTGAATTTCATCTAATTGTTAATCCTCTTTTAGTCGTAAGTTCCTTTGTGCATTTTTTTATGGCACAAATAAAGTGAATAGAAAAACCAAATAAAAAGAATAAAATAATTTTTTTATTTATCTAGAGTTCAAACACTGACTTTTAGGGAGGTTCTCAACGAAGCCTGGGGATTTTGAGCAATATTAAGGTATTTTTGAATTTTCGATTTTTTTTTTTTTTTTTTTATGAATATTTTTAATGGATTTTTGAAGATTGTAGGGACCAAAATTTTCAAAAATTTGCCCGGGCCCCTTCAGCCCCCCCCCTAAATATGGCCCTAGAAAAGTTTCACCAATAATCCAACTTAGTGATGGGACTCGAGTGAGATTTTTCAACTCGATTATTTTCCAACTCGAGTGGAAATTAATCGAGTTGAATATTTATTCCTGGAAATTACACCGTGCCGAGTTCTCACTCGAGAGTCGAGTAGGCGAGCGAGTCGCTGATATTCGGGTTTTCGTTCGGAAACTCTCGGCATACGGGTATACCACTATACCCCTCCCCCTCTTCAGTTCTCTTTCTTGCATCATCATCATCAGCTAGTAAGAGGCAAGAGGGGAGAGGGGGGTAGTGAATCATTCAACTCGCTCAAACGAATAGTTTTTCTGACGAATAGATTAGTACTCGAATAGAAACTGTATGTTGCAATAATATGTGGCGAGTGCGCGAGTAACTTCGGGTCAGAGAACCCAATGAATAGTTTTTTTTCCACTCGAGTGGAACAAAATAATAATCGAGTGCACTCGAGTGAAGTCAAACTCGAGTCCACTCGAGTAAAATCATTCACTCGGCCCATCACTAAAATACACCTTTGCTAGCATATTGTGGATTCTTAACCGAGGAGATTTGATTCTTAACCGTAAGTTTCATAAACTTCTCTTCCCTATCACTATTTTTTCTCAGTGTACATTTTATTAGACCTTCTTTATTGACATAATTTTATTAATTGCAACCTGACATAATTATGTGCAACCTGGCCTTGTTCTCTCTCTCTCTCTCTCTCTCTCTCTCTCTCTCTCTCTCTCTTCTTTGATCCCCTTGCCAAACAATATTACTCGCACGTCAGCTATTAGGTACTGATGATAAATCACAATGTTTCACCGTGTAAGACCCACCTAATAGCTGCCTGGTTGAAAATAATATGGTAGAACTCATATAGAACTTCTCATTTTCGAAACAAACAGCATGATCTGATATCACCAAGTCCCAGGTCCATGAGGTCCTACTTTCCTACTATGAAAGAGATTCTGAGCTAGAACGGAAGAACTGTCTAAAAGTCCAACACAAAGATTTCTAAATCTGAGATTCGGCCCGAGAACATTTAACATACAAAAAAGACACAATTCTTTTTCTTCTTCTTCTTCTTCTTTTTCTTCTTCTTCTTCTTCTTCTTTTTATTCGAAATTTCCCATGTTCAGATGGGGTCAGCGGGGTTAGGTATTCCTCACAAATCAGCCTTACGAACCAGCGACCTAGCGCTAGCGCTCACAAGGCAGGCGCAGGTTCGATACAGAATTACCCCCAGCTTAACTGCTATAGCTATGCAGAAGTCACGTCCGTGGAAAAGAAAAGCTCCTCCCCATCTGCAGCAGAAGATCAGCCTCCTACAAAACATCTGATCCTCAGAGCCAGACTATAGTTAAGCAATATTCTTGCTGCATGCTCAAGCAAATCTCTCTTCTTGCTTCCAGGAATATGAGCCACATCTTTTGTAATCACTGTCAAGTGACATTCTACGTTACTCTATTTTTCTCTTCACAGGCCACTGAACTCCGTAGAAAGAGCTGCCAAAAGTTGCTCCATTGTTGACTGTTCCAGCAGTCGGGAAATCACAATAAAAGAAAGAGTCAATGATAAGATTTCCAAAACCTTTGGATTTGACCGAGTGTTTAGTCAGGAATCTAAACAGGTGAGTAATTATTCTGCAGAAATAATATGAAAAGGTTAGGAAGAAGTACAGTGTTGGAAAAATGTAATGTAGGTACTTGGAAATACCACTGTTTTTCCCCTTCTTAAAAAGTGAGAAATAATCATACCTACTAATAATAACTGAGTTGTTTTACAAAGTCTCTAACTTGAGATTATAAACCTTCTTTATTCCCTACTCTTCAGGTTGATGTGTACAAGTATGTGGTCAATCCACTTATTGACGAAGTCCTGTCCGGCTACAACTGCACTGTGTTTGCCTATGGACAAACGGGTACCGGGAAAACATTCACCATGGAAGGAGAAAAATCAAACGACCCTTCCATTTCATGGCAAGATGATCCACTCTCTGGTATTGTACCGAGAGCCATGAACCACTTGTTTGATGAACTTCGACTTCTAGGAGATGCCGAGTTTACTGTGCGAGTTTCATTCTTGGAAATCTATAATGAAGAACTCATTGATCTTCTGTCACCTACTGATGATATTACCAAGCTTCGGTAGGTTTCTATGAAAATCAATTCTGAATTCAGGTACTAAAGTCATACATCACTTACATCAGTAAGTAAATCATATTCAAATCTTTCTAGTATCTTCAAGTACCTATCCTATTTAAGGGAAAAGAAAAATTATTGTTGCCTTACAAATGGTTGTTTTTAATTAGCTAAAGCTTCAGACAGACAGTATAAACCTGCCTCGGTGGTGTAGTGGTCAAGGCGCTTGCCTGGTAAACAGGAAGGCGTGGGCTCAATCCCAGCCAAGGTATGGCATTTTATCCTCAATATAATTTGACCACAATTATAGTGGTAGCCTACTGCTGGAGTAAAGGGACTTTTCAGTCCTATGTGAGCAGTATAAATAAGCACTATTACTACCTACCTAGTGAAACTACTGTCTAAAAAATAATGTCTGGAAGAAAATGAAAGAAATAAACAAGGAATTTGGCCTAAAATTTACTGTCATCAGTGGCGTAGCGTCCATGTAGGGCGTGTATGGCGGCCATACACTCTAAATTTACTCAAATACCCTTAAATATTGACTTTAAATATTTATGAAGAAGCATCTGCATAACTTATGTAGTAATGTGCATGGTGATGGAAATTAGTGCCCTACACGCCTTACACTTGACTTTAGACCACGCTACGCCACTGACTGTCATGTATGTTTATTGAAATATTTCAGATTATTTGAAGACAGTGCCAGGAAGGGTTCAGTCATCATCCAAGGATTGGAAGAGAAAGCAGTTCATAATAAGGACGAGGTGTATAAAATCCTGGAGAAGGGTTCTCAGAAACGACAAACAGCAGCCACCCTTATGAATGCACACTCCAGGTGAGTTCAAATAACAAGTCTGTGTATCTTCTTATTTGGGTTTTAAAGAAAAAATGGAAAATATATAAGGAGAAATGTCTATTATTGGATTCTGATTAATTTTATCATAGGCATTGGACCAACCTCGGTGGTGTGGTGGTTAGCACAGTGAACTCTGAAAATAAATTTATTTTAAAAGGGGCCGACTTCGATTGTCATTAGCCCCAGTGAACTCTGGATCTGAAGGTTGGTGGTTCTAGTCCAAGTCAAATTGAAAATTTATTGTAGTGTAACATTAATGCTTAACACTTTTTTCCACTCTTTTAGAGTAAGGTGTGCCTCTCATTTTGAGAAATAAATTTATTGTAGTGTAACATTAATGCTTAACACTTTTTTCCACTCTTTTAGAGTAAGGTGTGCCTCTCATTTTGAGAAATAAAAAAAAATCATACTTCCAAAATCTAGAGATGTAGGTGTCTTTCCATATTCTTCTGACTTTCGTTCCAACTAATCTCTTGTAGTCTGCAAGAAGAACAATAATTTCATTTATTGATGAACTGTTCAACTATTTAAATTTGGAAGATGGAGCAGAGGGGTTCCCTAATGTGATGTTGTTTTATGGAGATGTTTCTTTTTTTTATGCACAAACGGTTTATTAATAAAGTCTTCGTCGTCTCTTTTTTTTTTAACTATTTAAATTTGGGTTGCCTATTGACACAGTACCTATGGCAGTAAATTACCAATGCTGAATGTATTGCAAAACTATAAGTAATGAAACATTGAACTCTATTCCAGTCGATCCCATACGATATTCACGATTACAATTCACATCAAGGATAACTCATTGGACGGTGAGGAGTTACTGAGGACCGGCAAGCTAAACCTGGTAGATCTGGCTGGCAGTGAGAACATTGGGAGATCTGGAGCACAAGATAAGAGAGCCCGAGAGGCCGGCAATATCAATCAGTCCCTCTTGACACTGGGCAGATGTATAACGGCGCTTGTTGAGAAGACACCACATATCCCGTACAGGTAAGACAAATGTTGACCTAGCACCTCATTGGGAAGTATTGTCTCTCTTCTCGCCCATGAAGTATTGTGTCTCTTCTCGCCCATGAAGTATTGTGTCTCTTCTCGCCCATGAAGTATTGTGTCTCTTCTCGCCCATGAAGTATTTTGTCTCTTCTCGCCCATGAAGTAGGTATTGTGTCTCTTCTCGCCCATGAAGTATTGTGTCTCTTCTCGCCCATGAAGTATTGTGTCTCTTCTCGCCCATGAAGTATTGTGTCTCTTCTTGCCCATGAAGTATTGTGTCTCTTCTCGCCCATGAAGTATTGTCTCTTCTCGCCCATGAAGTATTGTGTCTCTTCTCGCCCATGAAGTATTGTGTCTCTTCTCGCCCATGAAGTATTGTGTCTCTTCTCGCCCATGAAGTATTGTGTCTCTTCTCGCCCATCTGATGAAAGGCATGTGAAACACACATTTGGGGGGGGGGGGTTTCAAACCATTTGGAAAGTTGACCAATACCAGCCTAGTGAGCAGTGTTTCAAAGGGTTCCATCGGCTTTGAAAAAAATGCCTCCCAATGATTTACTGTGATTCAGGATGAACCCATTAAACATGACTAGTAAAATATTGTTTAAAGATACAATACAGTGTGGGTATGCGCATTACTATTAAAAACCTAAAGTTAAACTTAAATCCTTAAGGTGTGTCCTGTCCACACATGGTCGACCGACACGTCCACATTGCCTTGACAACATAGATTTTCCTCGTCGATCGGCGATGCTAAAGTTAAACTTAAATCCTTAAGGTGTGTCCTGTCCACACATGGTCGACCGACACGTCCACATTGCCTTGACAACATAGATTTTCCGATCGACTATGTTTGGGCACACCTTTATAACTTCGGTATGAGAATAATAGACCTCAAGTTTATTTTACTTCAATGACCCATCTCAATTTTTCCCCAGAGAGTCCAAGCTGACTCGTCTCCTACAGGATTCACTCGGGGGTCGAACCAAGACCTCTATCATAGCGACCGTCTCCCCTGCACAACTTAACATGGAGGAGACCTTGTCCACTCTGGATTATGCTCATCGCGCCAAGAACATTACCAACCGACCTGAGATCAACCAGAAGATGTCCAAGAAAGCCTTGCTCAGAGTAAGTGACCTTTTGTTGATCATATGATCACTGACCGATTTTTTTTTAACATATACATCTCTTTATTTCATATAATATACATAGGTACATGACAAATCAGGAACACATTATTATAGAAATAAGGAGACGTTACCCCTTGTCTAAACCTCAATACATAATGTATTGAGGTTGTGTCGACTAAGGGGAATCATCAGCCTAAGAAGATAGTTGAAAAAAAAAGAGAGAATGGATTGAAGGTTGAGTTTTAGCTTGTTGATATTGCTTTTAATTTACGTGTTCGTTCTGCTATAACCCGCGAACAGTTTTCCGATTTTTCGGCAAAATTTAAAAGGAAAAAAAAAAACAATTCAACTCAAAAACGACAATTTTTACTTTCTATTTACTGTTATTTTTGTAGCCTCCATCAACATGGAGGAGACCTTGTCCACTCTGGATTATGCTCATCGCGCCAAGAACATTACCAACCGACCTGAGATCAACCAGAAGATGTCTAAGAAAGCCTTGCTCAGAGTAAGTGACCTTTTGTTGATCATATGATCATTGACCGAATGGATTGAAGGTTGAGTTTTAGCTTGTTGATATTGCTTTTCATTTACGTGTTTGTTCTGCTATAACCCGCGAACAGTTTTCCGATTTTTCGGCAAAATTTAAAAGAAAAAAAAAACAATTCAACTCAAAAACGACAATTTTTTACTATTATTTTTGTAGCCTCCGTGGCCGAGTGGGTATCACACTAGGCTTGCACGCCGGTGGTTCCGGGTTCGATTCCGGGCGGTGTCGAAGTTTTTTCGGCTCTGTGCTTAGAGTTCGGGGTGCACTTAGCCTCGTGAGGACAACTGAGGAGCTCCTTTCATCGATTGGTGGCATTACCAGTGTAAAATGACGATATAAGTAGATGACAATTAATAGTAAAGCAGACACTTAGTGTAATGATGTGATACCCACAAAAGTTGTCAAAAAGCTCTCTGCTTTAACTCGAAGAATTTCTCAATCAGGAATATGAGCCACATCTTTTGTAATCACTGTCAAGTGACATTCTACATTACTCTATTTTTCTCTTCACAGGCCACTGAACTCCGTAGAAAGAGCTGCCAAAAGTTGCTCCATTGTTGACTGTTCCAGCAGTCGGGAAATCACAATAAAAGAAAGAGTCAATGATAAGATTTCCAAAACCTTTGGATTTGACCGAGTGTTTAGTCAGGAATCTAAACAGGTGAGTAATTATTCTGCAGAAATAATATGAAAAGGTTAGGAAGAAGTACAGTGTTGGAAAAATGTAATGTACTTAGAAATACCACTGTTTTTCCCCTTCTTAAAAAGTGAGAAATAATCATACCTACTAATAATAACTGAGTTGTTTTACAAAGTCTCTAACTTGAGATTATAAACCTTCTTTATTCCCTACTCTTCAGGTTGATGTGTACAAGTATGTGGTCAATCCACTTATTGACGAAGTCCTGTCCGGCTACAACTGCACTGTGTTTGCCTATGGACAAACGGGTACCGGGAAAACATTCACCATGGAAGGAGAAAAATCAAACGACCCTTCCATTTCATGGCAAGATGATCCACTCTCTGGTATTGTACCGAGAGCCATGAACCACTTGTTTGATGAACTTCGACTTCTAGGAGATGCCGAGTTTACTGTGCGAGTGTCATTCTTGGAAATCTATAATGAAGAACTCATTGATCTTCTGTCACCCACTGATGATATTACCAAGCTACGGTAGGTTTCTATGAAAATCAATTCTGAATTCAGGTACTAAAGTCATACATCAGTAAGTACTTAAATCATATTCAAGTCTTTCTAGTATCTTCAAATATCCTATTTAAGGGAAAAGAAAAATTATTGTTATCTTACAAATGGTTGTTTTTTACCTAATTATTTAATTAGCTAAAGCTTCAGACAGAATAAACCTGATTTGCCTACTTACATAGGGTAGGGTAGGTACTTTTGTTTACATAACAGCTGCCCAAAATCAGTAATTTTCATTAGTCCATTCATTCAATAGAACAGAGCCTACAGCTCGCCTGGTAAACAGGAGGGCGTGGGTTCAATCCCAGCCAAGGTATGGAATTTTATCCTCAATATAATTTGAGAATTTGACCACAATTATAGTGGTAGCCTACTGCTGGAGTAAAGTGACTTTTCGGTCCTATGCAAGCAGTATAAATAAGCACTATTACTACCTACCTAGTGAAACTACTGTCCAAAGAATAATGTCTGGAAGAAAATGATAGAAATAAACAAGGAATTTGGCTCAAAATTTACTTACTCGTGCGGGATTGAGGTAATGTTTGATATTGCTTCAGTGCGGGATTGAGGTAACGTTTGATATTGCTTCAGTGCGGGATTGAGGTAATGTGATTTTGAGTTTGATAGAGGCTTTAACGTCACCGTGTATTACTGTGCCTTGTCAAGATTAATTCGGTCCACTTTGGCTAACTACTTGTAAATAGAAATTCAGCTTAATACAGGGTTTATACGCTTTTCCCGGAATGAAATTCCATGACTTTTCCAGAAAATTAGGGGGCGGAGGTACTTAAAAATCAGTAAGATTACCCCTTCATTTAAATAAAATATGCAAAATGCAGAACGTCAAAGAATATGAGGGGGAATGCGCCGCAGGCCGATTTTCGGAAAATCTTGATATTTAATTTGATCATTTTTAATTTTTGACTTGGTGGAAAATTCCATGGCTTTTTCAGGTTTTAATTTTTCACGATTTTCCATGACTTTTTGGTCGATTTTCAGATTTCATGACTTTTCCAAGGTCGCGTATAAACCCTGCTAATATCTGTCATCTATTTTCTCTCTACAGCACGGTGTCCGCCGGCATCAACTCTCTAGCCGCCATCACATTTGCAGAACTGGAGGACGCCATTATCAAGAGGAAAATATCCGAGTCCAGAAAAGGCTATATTGTACAGGGTCTCTCACTATTCTACGGAGTAGTCTCCTACATGGTCGTGTATCTCGTACCCTATATGGGCAACTTGGCTCCGGTGAGTATATTGCTTGAATACACCCTGTATAAAAACAAATATAGTCCAGGGTCTCTCACTTTCTTAACGTACCTACTTTCTGACCCAAAGACACGTGACACACTTGGCGCACACGTGAAATAACTAGTCTGGCTGGGGGACTTAGATCAGGAAGAATACCAGCCTGATTTCCCTTGCTAAAAAATAGCAAAGGTTGAGTGGGCAATCACTCGTAAATTTTTTGTAGCCAAAACCAAATGTCAGTCCAAAGCAATCATCCTGGCTAAGGTTGACGAAAAATGCCGACCCCGTCTGAACAGTCATGGGAGAAGGCGAAGAAGAAGTCTCTCACTCTCCTATGGAAAAGTATTTTGTGGGCTTGTGATTGACAACCTGTATTTGTCTACTTGCCAGTAAATTTGTGTTTCCCCTATCTCGTCTATTACAGATCACCATATCTCTATCAGGAGTATTCGCAGGCTCTCTGTTTGCACTGTTCGTCCTCGGCATGTTTGTACCTTGGTCTGAAAAATGGGTAAGAGTTGCAAAGGTCATGTTATACATACTTACTCGTAATATGACTTTATTGAAAAAGAAAACAAACAACGTCAGGTACTCTCAGACCCTCAGACACCGTAAAGCTGTGTCCACACATAGTCGACCCGGCGTCGATCGTCATAAAATTCCATACCTCGACTGGGATTGAACCCACGCCCTCCTGTTTACCAGGCGAGCGCCTTGACCACTACACCACCGAGGCAGGTGTGTATACGAATATACCATATGTATACGAAGTATGTATACTCATAGGAGATAATATCTACTGGAAACAAGAGAACTGGGGTCAGAAACCCAGGTAATTCTATAACACCGTCTATGTTGTTCACATCTCACGGCTGTTACTAATAAATAAATGCAGTTTCTTTGTGTTATTATGTCACAACTTTGGTGCTCACTGCAGCATTGTAGGTGATAAATGCAGTTTCTTTGTGTTATTATATCGCAACTTTGGTGCTCACTGCAGCATTGTAGGATTTTCCCAATACCTCAATAATCCTAAAATCCAATGTTTACCTACATTGCTGGCACCGGTCGCTATGCGCATTTATATGTCATAGCTACTCATTTTCCTCACGTGGCTGAGTGGGCCCCGAAACAGCCAGTCACGGAATCAATCATTTGCATGATACAAAATTTCTTGCCCCCGCCGGGAATCGAACCCGGGTCTCCCGCGTGCAAGGCGAGCGCAGTGACCACTACGCCATGGAAGATGACTAGAGATCTCTTTTGACTTCACTGTATGGATTTGACTCATTTGACGTCACTTTATAAATTCTAAGGTCTTAAGTGACGGCAAAACGGGAGTTGTCTGGTTGGGGGACGTAAAACAGAGAGTGGACCAGCTTGGTCTGCCTGGGGGACTATAAACAGCGAGTATACCAGCCTGAATTTCCCTTGCTAAAGCAATAGCAAAGGTTGAGTGCGAAGGGCATCCACTCGTAAAATTTGTAGCCAAAACCAAATGTTAGCCCGAAGCAATCACCCTAGTTAGGGCTGATTGAGAGGCTGACGAAAAGCGCCGACCCCGTCCGTACACGGGAAAAGGCGAAGAAGAAAAAGAATGTTTTCGCGATCCCACTCAGGTCATTGACCTACCTAGGTACGAGACCTCGTAAAAACCCCCAACCCCGGGGGAAATTGAGGCCAACTATTAAGTTGCCATCTCCCGAACAGTCCTTCTCCTGGCGGTTTGACGCACGACCCAACTTCCTCTGGCTGAGCATATTACATAATTACCTTCTAATAGATGGGTAGGAACCTTAAAAAACATTAAACATAGTAATTTATACTCAAATTACATAATGCTAAGGAGGTGGCATTGTTTGTTCTGCTTGTTTTCCCCAAGGAAGTTCGATTTGGGAGCTTTGAGTAAAACTGAGGTGGTCTTTTTGTTATGAAGGATCTGAGGGTTGCAAGTTGCATTTTTTTTCCTCTTTTTTTTACCTCATTGGTTGAGAGGCGATTTTCACCCGATGCGATTGGGGGGTCGAGTGGATTGGAATACATCACATGCCTTCAGGCACACTCCATTTGTCAAGGGTCTAGGTTTTCCTTGCCCTTGGGATCAATTTAATTTGAAGATGCCTCAAAATTTTGGAATTTTTTCCATGTAGGTAAAAAACACCTGGTTTGCTAGTTCAATGGTCAAAAGCTCGTCAAGTAATTAGGAGATCAGGGATTCGAATCTCAGTTAAGGCATGATTTCCTCAACTAGTGGTCCAGTGAATTGTAGAACTTATAAAACTTATTGACCTAATGCCATACGAATTGCGAACTAAATTCAGAATTTCTGGTACATGTGAAAATGTACCTGAGGAAGCCTTGTGCAATTTGAGCAAACGAAGCTCTGCGATTAGTATGCGTAATGCATAAATGCGTTTCGGTTAGGAGAACAATACTATGATAATGGCCTTATAGATACCATATTATACCTTATCTTAAACCATAAGAGGCGAACTGCCAGCCTAGTTAGCTTAGTTGGTAGTGCGTCTGCCTTGTAAGCGCTAGGCCGCGGGTTCAATTCCCGCCCGGGGCGGATTTTATCCTGATGGGATAATGTTCATTCTCGGAATCAAGGGGGGGGGGGCGGCTTAACTACCAGGAGACACAAGGTAAAAAAAAAAAATTGATTATTTGTGGTGAAGCAAGAGTCTCTTCACAACTTTGTGGGTATTACGTGTCTGGCCATACTCACAAGCAGCTACTCAATAGTTCTCACGAGGCTGAGTGTACTGGTGTACCTCGAAATTTGAGCAAAATTTTCCAAAATACGAGCTGAGAGTACCCCGAAACAAAAATAGACGCGGCGTCCACAAGGGATAAAAAGACCGCCTTAATCCCGAAATCCGAGAAAAACAGTCGATTTCGCCGGGAATCGAACCCGCGAACTCCGGAGTACAAGCCTCGTTACCTACTCGGGCACGGTGGCTGGCGACTCTAAACAACATTTTTGGTTGGGCAATTGTTGGCCTTACGATATCTCATACGTTATATTGTAGGGCCTACAATACAAAACAATCAATGTTGTTAGGATATGTATAATATGTACATACAACATTTTTTAGAAACACAAACTAAAATAAACTCAATGTAAATGCAATAGGATGACACAAATGACTAGATATAGATGAAAATACTGATTTACATACTTCTTACAGTCTAGACTAGATCTGATGTACTTACTGGATTTCATGGCAATAGGTAACTACTTGTAATATACTTAGGTATCAGTAGACTAGATATAATACTACATTTTATGGCAATAACTACCTATTGTAGGTATCTTACTTATATCAAACATTACTAACTTTATCAACTCTGTATATTGTTTTGTCTAATAATATATTGTACGACACAAGACGGATACGATATGATAGGGTCTCCCGCGTGCAAGGCGAGCGCAGTGACCACTACGCCATGGGAGCTGACAGGGCTGTTACTAGTAGGTATATGCTGGAAAAAAATCGGGTGCCATTCGTGTAAGAACAGTTAGTGGAGGAAAACCATTGCGGGAGAAAGCACCCACACGAGAAATTGTTTAGACTGCTAGAGTAAAGGGACTTTACAGTCCTATTTGGGCAGTATAAATAACGTATATTCTATTCTAAGGAGTTAATTTTTTTTCCATCATGATGATTTTCCACTACAAACTTTTCGTCTATGATTGACACCCGGAAAAATCTACAGAAATGTTAAAATTTCCAACGCATTGTCTTTCGTGTTTACAACATGTCATTTCTATTTGAACATCACAATCGTACAAAAATCAAAATTAAAACAATATAAAAATAATAACTCACTGATAGCCGGGACGACAATCAGAGTTTAAACTCAATTTAAGTTCAACTCTTAGGTTAAGCAAATCTGATTGGCTGAAAATTTTGAAATCCACCAATCAGATTGTTTAATCCAAGAGTTAATTGAACTTTTTAAAACTTTAAAGTCTGATTATGGCCCAGGTCTAATTATTAGGACTAGGATGTCCCCAGGAAAGTACCTCCGTTGCTACGAACACTTTCTGGATTTCTCTCACTTCTGATTGGAGCACAGTAAAGTTAGGAACCATAAACAAATCTGCACAAATCACCATTGTTTTTTTTCTAACAAATCAACGGGCAGGGCCCATTTAAAAGAAAAAAAGTCATGTTCAACAACGGAGGCATTTCCATTACCAATCAACATTCAATGTTTATAATAATTATAACACTAAAACAAGTGAACAAGCCGTGGTATACCTAAAATCTTAAATGTATTGGTGAAATGTGCATGAAATATGGAATTTTCTAAATAGTCCATCAGCCGGATATGCAGTCTCATGTTGACATGCAAACTTTATGTTGACATACAAACTTCATGTTGGTCCATTTCTTGGTCGTTTCTCTCGGTTTACAACCTCGTGTTAAAATCCACATTATAATATTGGTCAAAAAAGACCTTTTTCTCAACATGCAGGATCAACATGAAGCTGTAGATCTGGCCGTAAGATGACTATTTCGGTGGGTAAACTATCGATTAAACACATGAAAAAAAAAAAAATTGTAAATATATAATTCAAAGTTATTTCTATCTCACAATTGTAGATAAGCACAAGACGCGTTGAATTGACTTTCTGTCAACTTTGATTTGAAATTTGTACTAAATAGTTAAAAAAAAAAAAAAAATCAAGTGGGGGCTTAACTACCAGGAAAATTTGTAATAAAAAATTAAAAAAAAAAAAAAAATCAAGTGGGGGCTTAACTACCAGGAGACACAAGGTAAAAATACTAATAATAAAAAAAAAAATGATTGTGGTGAAGCAAGAGTCTCTTCACAACTTTGTGGGTATTACGTGTCTGGCTATACTCACAAGCAGCTACTCAATAGTTCTCACGAGGCTGAGTGTACAGGTTTACCTTGAAATTTGAGCAAAATTTTCCAAAATACGAGCTGAGAGTACCCCGAAACAAAAATAGACGCGGCGTCCACAAGGGATAAAAAGACCGCCTCAATCCCGAAATCCGAGAAAAACAGTCGATTTCGCCGGGAATCAAACCCGCGACCTCCGGAGTACAAGCCTTGTTACCTACTCGGGCACGGAGGCTGGCGGCCCTAAACAACATTTTTGGTTGGGTAATTGTTGGCCTTACGATATCTCATACGCTACATTGTAGGGCCAACAATACAAAACAATCAATGTTGTTAGGATATGTACATTGTACAATATGTACATACAACATTTTTTAGAAACACAAACTAAAATAAACTCAATGTAAATGCAATAGGATGACACAAATGACTAGATATAGATGAAAATACTGATTTACATACTTCTTACAGTCTAGACTAGATGTACTTACTGGATTTCATGGCAATAGGTAACTACTTGTAATATATTTAGGTATCAGTAGACTAGATATAATACTACATTTTATGGCAATAAATACCTATTGTAGGTATCTTACTTATATCAAACATTACTAACTTTATCTACTCTGTATATTGTTTTGTCTAATAATACATTGTACTTACGACACAAGACGGATACGATATGATGAGAAAAAAATTAACCACGCCCCTGGGTGCTCAGTAGCAGGAGCGCGTTTAATAAAACTACTTTGAACAAAGTACAAATAACTTATTTATACTGCCTGAGCTATAGTGAGAAATGGGTTTGAAGCAGATGGGTCTAGAACTCTAGATACATAGTAGCCATCTAAAGCAGTGCTTCTCAAACTGTGTGCCGTGATCCATAGAAAAGAAATCCTTTTTTAATTGTTCTCATTTAAATGTTCGATTTCTAGCCTTCTGTAAAAGCTAGCTCTCTTTTATCTGTAATTATTCAATTTGAGTTTATCCTACAATATTCTACTATTGTCAAACCGTGCTAAAAACTAGCTGATCAAGATGGAATCTACCAGTAAACCAAAGGCTGCTAAAGAATCAAAAGAAAGAAACATCCAAGTGTTTGTTCGAGTCAGGTAAGAAAACCACACCAATTCCATGAAAAAACTTCACCTTTTGCAAATGTTATAACTGAAGAAACCCCCCTCAACAGCTCAACCCTCAACACATCACAAATGTTCTGGTAAAGTGTTAACCAAAGGCTGCTAAAGAATCAAAAGAAAGAAACATCCAAGTGTTTGTTCGAGTCAGGTAAGAAAACCACACCAATTCCATGAAAAACTTCACCTTTTGCAAATGTTATAACTGAAGAAACCCCCCTCAACAGCTCAACCCTCAATAAATCACAAATGTTCTGTGACTTCAAAATACTGTAAAGTGTCGTAGTGGTCAAGACGCTCGCCTGGTAAACAGGAGGGCGTGGGTTCGATCCCAGCCGAGGCATGGAATTTTACCCTCATTTATTTGAGAGTGTGACCACATAATAATGGAGCTCTTAGGGTTAAGTGGTAGAGAACGCCTCCGGCATTAACCTCACCTAGTGGTTACCATCCACTCAAGAGTCTATTATTATTATAAGTAATTATAATTTACGATTTGATTTTCTCCCCTCAGGAATACACGGAAGAGATCGAGAAGCTCAGACGTGATCTGCAGGCAGCGAGAGAAAAGAATGGAGTATTCCTGGCAGCTGAGAATTATGATCAAATGGTGAACGAATTGTATGCAGAAGTCACGTCCGTGGAAAAGAAAAGCTCCTCCCCATCTGCAGCAGAAGATCAGCCTCCTACAAAACATCTGATCCTCAGAGCCAGACTATAGTTAAGCAATATTCTTGCTGCATGCTCAAGCAAATCTCTCTTCTTGCTTCCAGGAATATCTATGCAGAAGTCACGTCCGTGGAAAAGAAAAGCTCCTCCCCATCTGCAGCAGAAGATCAGCCTCCTACAAAACATCTGATCCTCAGAGTCAGACTATAGTTAAGCAATATTCTTGCTGCATGCTCAAGCAAATCTCTCTTCTTGCTTCCAGGAATATGCAAAGTACAAATAACTTATTTATACTGCCTGAGCTATAGTGAGAAATGGGTTTGAAGCAGATGGGTCTAGAACTCTAGATACATAGTAACCATCTAAAGCAGTGCTTCTCAAACTGTGTGCCGTGGGAACGAATTGGAATACTTGAGATCTGAACTCAGTACCAAGATAAACAACATCAAAGCTATGATTGAACAGAAGGAAACTTTAGAGGTAAGAATGAAAAGTACCAACCAATAAATCATTTCAGAGATTTTCGAGTTTTTTTTTTACATTTGACTGTACTACCTGTAACAACTGATGTCTTATTGTCCCAAAATTGGAGGGAGAGAGAGAGAGAGAGAAGGACGATAGGAGAAAGCCAGCCATTTCGAGAAGGGACCTTATCTGTTTAGGATAAAGTTCGCCCCGGACGGGAATCGAACCCGCGACTTAGCGCTTACAAGGCAGACACGCTACCTTCTAAGCAAACCAGGCTGGCGTTCAATCAGCCTAATTGTAAAAATATACGATTCAGCACCCAAACGGAAAGTATTGTGTGTCGGCTGTTTTGCTTTAAAAAAAAAAATAGCTACTTGGGCTGTTTTGTTAAAAATAATAAATCAAATCAATCAAATAAAAAAAAAAAAAAAAAAAAAAAAAAAAAAAAAAAAAAAAAAAATAGCTCCTTGGGCTGTTTTGTTAAAAATAATAATAATAATAAAAGGTAAAGTTCCGTCATCAGATGGGCGAGAACAGACACAATTCTTCTATTTAGGTACCTACTGAGTCAACAGGTCAACATTAATCAATGTGAAAGCTACTAAGTGTTTTTGGCACCCTTATAATATGATCAGTAAATGTACTCATTACTGGGAAAATCAAACAAGTATGCAATTTTTATAATGTACTCATTGAGCTGTTGCCTGGCTACAGAGTTTACCTTACCTCTATAAGTAGATAGAAGTGTTATTATTTCTTTTGTTTTTGTTAAATGTTCCTTTGTTCTGTATTCTATGTATATCCTTTGAAAAAATAAAACGTCCATACGATAAATAAAAAAATTCTAACATTACAGAAAGTGATAGAGGATCTGAAAATCAGCACAACTCAGGAGATAGAGGAGAAATCCAAACTGTTAGAGGATGCTAAGGAGAAAATCCTGGATGTAGAATATGAGAAGAAGGAACAAGAGTTTATCATTAACAAACATAAAGAAACAGAACAAGTGTTGAGTGAACAAGGTAAGGCGGTATATTTTATAGGTACACTCGTATTTTCATGAAAGGAAATAAATAGGTAAGTCTGTATGAAGTAAGTATTTAACTTTTACTTTCTATTTTTAATTATTGAGTTCGGTAGATTAAAGTAGTGTTACCAGCCTAGTTTGCTTGGTTGGTAGTGCGTCTGCCTCGTAAGCGCTAGGCCGCGGGTTCGATTCCCGCCCGGGGCGGATTTTATCCTGATGGGATAATGTTCGTTCTCGGAACGGCTGGCTTTCTCCTATCCTGTCTTCCTTCTCTCCTCGATTTCGGGACGATAAGACCATAGCAGTTAAAGTTCCCTCTGTCAAACCTCTTAAAAAAAAAAAAAAAAAAAAAAAAAAAAAAAAAAAAAAAAAAAAACAAAAAAACAAAAAACCTTTTTTTTTTTTTTTTTTTTTTTTTAAAAAAAAAAGGTAGTGTTAGCTTTCGTCTAGCGCCTAGAAAACTAATACAGCTAGCAGAGCAAGTATTTATTTTCAATCTGAGTTTGTTAATTTTGGCCAAAGAATAAACTTGTAACATAATCCAAATGATCGAACGTCGGACTCGGAAATTCCTTCAAATGTAAACTTTATTTTCGTGGCATTCAGATTTCATAATCAATATGAGAGGTAAGACCGATCAAACTTAGACTGGTTAGGTTACTCGTACAGTTTGTCCGATTTTTATAGACCAATAGGGACTCTTTAAGAAATTCTTTGTTTCACTATAACTCTAGAATCTCCCGATGTATCCTGTTCAGTCCCGATTTTAATGAAATATAGCTAACAACCTAGCAAGTTCAACACCTTGAAAAATCAATACGGGAAAATGAAAAGAGATTGATTTTAATTTGTTTTACCAAGTGTTGTGTATACCCTTAAAAGTTCTAACTTTTTAACCTTGAAAAAAAATCTTTCTAAGAACAGCTGGCTTTCTCCTATCCTGTCCACGTATATTCGTTTTCGGGTCGATAAAACCTCTTGGAACAATAATAATTTGAACTATTTTTTCAGCCCTGAAAGTGAAAAGCGTCGTGGAGGAAGCCACATTCGATCTGGCCAAGGTTCAGAGTACTCTGGAGCGTGTACGCAAGCTGGAGAAATGTAACGCTACCAATGTACGAGAAGTGGCGAGCAAGATATCAAGTAGCGCGGCGTTCTTCCTCAACTTTGCCGAGGATCATTGTAGCGAGGTGAAGAAATGTGTGGCAGATGTGAAGGCGAAGAAACAGGACTCGAGTGACCAGGAGAGCGAGTTTGCTGGTAAGTTGTGCCTTTTCTCTTAAGGTGTGTCCAAACAGAGTCGATCGAAGTCAATCCACATCGATTCACAATAAATTCACTTCGATCGACAGCCGTCGACTCTGTGTGGACATATCTTTACGAGAGATTCAAACCGGAAAGAGCTGAGCTCTAGAGCACAAAGCTCTCAGCAAGTATTAGCTACACAGCATAAAGCTCTATGCTCTGTAGCTAGATTCCGCTCTGCTTTTAGCCTTTCTTTCCCCTTATTTCTCGATGTTTTTTTTTCTACGGTTTTCGTACAAAAAAAAAGTTGAAAAAGGACTAGGTATCCCTTTAAGTTTTATAATAACTCGACTCTTTGATTTTATAATTGTAAGTAATGGTGCTTTTCAACCCTACGACAAAAGACGAAAAAGGCATCTTGAAAAGAAAGAAACTCATGTAACCCAAATCCAATCATTCCTTCTCTCTCCCCAGACAATCTCCAAGGTCAAATCTCAGGCCTGGACAGTCTCGTGGACAACATAGTGACCTGCACAGGACAGAATCTATCGCGCACCCAGTCCGCCCATGAGGGACTAATACATGAACTCCTGTCCAAGCTCAAGACCAAGACAGCCCTGCATGATGAGTTTTGTACCAAGGTTATAGGACAGTTCAGTACCCTGTGCTCGGGACTGTTGGGGACTGATCTGTTCCAATTCCAAACTAATCAGGATAACTTACAGGTAAGTTAGTATGTAGTTCGGAAAGTTATTCAACCTTCTTGGCAGAGGTGACCCGGGACAATTGAGTAGTTACTTTATTGGAGTAGCGATCGGTGGTGGCATTACCAGAAAAAAACTGTAGAATTGATTTGAAAAAAATAATAAAAATAGCAACTTTATCACACACATCTTAATGATTTAGAGAAAATTTATATTTATTTATTTTTTATCTGTTTATTCTCATCAAAGAATTCGTAAAACATTATTTTGTTCGTCTGTTGTTTTCCAGAGCAAGTTGCAAGAGGTCAAGGAGAAGTTGTTGTCAATGCAGTCAGACTGTGCCATGATAGAAGCAGCTCTGAATAAGAACAAAGTGGAAACTGTCTGGAATTACTTTACTAATCACGATTTAGACTTGTAATAATTTTGTCTCGAATTCCGCGTCAATATTTTTGGTACTATTACCGACCTGAAATGAAATTGATAAAGTTTTTATATCTAGATCTCGGGATCTAGAAGTTGTAGAAGAATTCCGTTGTTCATCATTTTTCCTGCTCTTTGACTTTGAAACCTCACCCAAGTAAGCGCAACTCGTCTATTGTACGTACTTACTCCAGTGTTTATGTTATTGACAGGGTATTGGTACTGGAGTCAAAGGCCGCACTACAGTACTCCGGGACTCGGTACATCATCACATGACGAGGTTCAATCAAGACTCGTCTGCTAGTGACGAGGCTCTACATAACACCGAGGCTCAGTTGGAGGCGCTGAACAATGTTCTGAAGAATCAACACAAGTGTACCGATATCATCAACTCCTTTGTGCAAACCCAATACTTGGCAGATGTACCCTCAGGTGAGAACCCGCGGTCTGTAGATTGGAAATCTTGTGTGTAAACCACCGCCAGGATAGACAACCGCTGAAGTAATGTGATCTGTTGCATGTGAAATTACATTTATGAGTGTATATGAACTCCTATCATAATGATTCTTTGACGGAAATTTGTATATACATAAACATGAATTTTTTCTCCTCTAAAATTCTAGATTTGGGTTCATAAATCCCTGTGTGAACCTTTTTACACTATACACGAAAATCTCATTTTCTTTCCTATATTTCAACTATGAATCAATTTTACTCTACATTCCTCCATTCTGTCCCTGACCTCAGATTTGAATTTTTCCCAACTTTTTACATAGGAATCGACCATTTATTTATAATTTTTACCCATTTGCAACTGCTCCATTGTTCACCCCGCGGCAAGCTCACTAAAAAAAGGCGACAAAAATCGAATTACTTTACACCATTTCCACTTGAAATTGTTTTGTCTCGAATTCCGCCTCATTACCTTTACCGCTTTTACCGACCTCAAATGAAATTGGTTTAATGGTCACACTACTATCACGTTAGGTAACAATAGTGTGGCTGTCCTGAACGAGATTACCTATAATATTGTGTTGGAACTTTGAACTACATATTTCTGACTCCCCATGAGTTCACGTGACGGGATGTTAGTGTGTTTCTGCCTTTATAGCTCTTCAGTGTCTTCTTTGTATCTCGTATGTTATGTATAATTGTACTTGTATTATTGACAGGGTATTGGTACTGGAGTCAAAGGCCGTACTACAGTACTCCGGGACTCGGTACATCATCACATGACGAGGTTCAATCAAGACTCGTCTGCTAGTGACGAGGCTCTACATAACACCGAGGCTCAGTTGGAGGCGCTGAACAATGTTCTGAATAATCAACACAAGTGTACCGATATCATCAACTCCTTTGTGCAAACCCAATACTTGGCAGATGTACCTTCAGGTGAGAACCCGCGGTCTGTAGATTGGAAATCTTGTGTGTAAACCACCGCCAGGATAAGCAACCGCTGAAGTAAATGAGTGTATATCGAACTCCTATCATAATGATTCTTTGACCGAAATTTGTATATACATAAACATGAATTTTTTCTCCTCTAAAATTCTCGATTTGGGTTCATAAATCCCTGTGTGAACCTTTTTACACTATACACGAAAATCTCATTTTCTTTCCTATATTTCAACTATGAATCAATTTTACTTTATATTCCTCCATTCTGTCCCCTCCTAGGTGAAACACCCCCGAGGAAAGAGTTCAAATACCCAGGCCGCTTTGCATGTACTTCCCCACACGAGCGTCTAATAGAGAAGTTCCGTCTGACTGTACCACGTGCACAATTCTCACTCGACGAAGAATCCGAAGACATTTCCCCCCTTGCTTCCTCGGCTCAGGAAGATTCTGACAGCTCTCTGCCCAAACCCAGACGATCCTCCTCACTCAATGATTTGAATAGTTTGAACGCAGGATCAGGAGCTAGTGGCAAGGACTCGATATCTCCTGCCTCCAGTGATATTGTACTGAGGAAACCCACAGGACGAAGAGTAAGTACTCGAAAGGATAGCATTCTTGACTAGACTTTTACATGGTATCTTAAGGCTAAATAATTGAGAAATCACACTGATTGATCTCAGGTACCATAAGCGTTGTACAAAACAATACAGTAGACTTTTACACTAGAGGTACTGGGTTCTATTTTTTTTTTTTTTTTTTTTTTTTTTTTTTAATAATATTATATCACCGCCCTTTTTACTGTACATGTCAATGAAACAACAGATACATCATTAAACCCGTGAGGTCTGTATTGTTGCATATCCATCCCATAATTCTCATAGCATAGAATGTCATCAGATGGACAATATTTTAGTCCGAGGCCAGTACGACGCTATGTATAAACTCTATCGGTACTTGGAAAAAATATTTTTGCAATTAAAACCCCCTCCTCTCTCGTAACAAATAAGTATGGAATTAATTTTATCTCCTTTTGTTTGTCCAGATTCAAAAAGAAAACAACGCCCTGTACAAGAAGCCCAACTCAAGTGTAGGCAGCGGCAAAATCCCCATCTCTAAAACCAAGACCAGCAGTGACAATATAGTGCGAGCCAACAGTCGTGGCATTCTATCCGAGAAGAATTGAATCCAGAGTGTACTCTCTACTTGGAATTGAAAGCTAGAATATTAGGTATGTTTATGAAAAACATGTATTTGAATATGAATTGTGTACAGTCCTATTACCTAAGTATAATTTTATGTGCGATACTTATCGATAATGAAATCCAGAAGAGATTTCGACACATTTACTATTTTTCTCCCAACTTTACAAAGTTGTACAAATAAAATCAATCCAAGCTTAACATTACTATATACGATAGTAAAAATCACCTCTAAGGGGATTCAGCTAAAATGAATGAATGAATGAATGAAGACACCTGATAACAATCTTACTATTAGTCTTAGTAAAAATGAATGAATAAAAACACCTGATTTCAATTTTACTACAAGGCGATAGTAAAAATTGATGAACGAAAACACCTGATCCCATTTGTGTTTTTAACGTTTACAATCAATCAATCAATCCATAATCGTTCCATCATGGGACGGGTCGATGTACGAAGCCCCTCCACCAATTTCGATCATTGTATCTCTGCTCCCTCTCGATGTCGTTCCAATTTTAAGGTTCTATGGAATGAAATTATTAGAACATCATGCTCGCTATTACTGATTGAAAGAGAGAAATATGAATGCATTTACTAAAACACCTGGTTTCTCATAGGTCTTTCCATTATGAGTGTCTGCTTTACCACCAAAGAATTCATGATTTGATATTATCTTTGCAGATGATTGACCAAATCTCATCGCTGCTCACTCGATTCCAAGCCCGCAAGTCAGAGTACCGTCAGAACAAGGCTAGAGTCAGAAGCAAAATGAATGACGTCACGGAACAGTTTGCTGATCTGAAACAAGGCGTGGGATCTCGGAATAATGAACTCATGAAGTTACTGCAGGAAGACACAGTGAAGAAAACGCAGAACATTATAAACCATGTGGAAGTTATTGGCGATGAAACTCAAACTAAGGTAAGTGTACGAGAATCAGCTCTGTAATTTTGGCTTTCTTACTTTCCGTTTCCGGTATTTTTGGCTAAATCAGCTCTAAGGAAGGACCAAGGATAAAATGAAAAGATTGGACCCTTTTGTATAATACAATTAATAAAACGTTTAAACGGGGCATGGTTAGCCTTAGCCCAGTGGTAATGCGCTTGCTTTTGTCATGCAGAAGGTCCCAGATCCAAATCCCACCAGCGCAACGATTTAAAAAAAAAATGTACTCCTTTTCGATTGCAAACTGTGCACCTTCGATGGGTGACTTTCTTTATGAAATAGGTATCTCCTTAAATAACATTATTAATGAAATCTGCCAGCCCCAATAGTTCTGAGGTAGGAGTCCTAATCTGAGGGATTAGGGTTCGAGTCCCAGCGTCATGTCGAGGTCGACGTCTATAAGAACTTTTCCTCCTATTAAAATCTATGTGGTTTTCATTGCAGACGGCTCATGCTATGAGTATGGTAAAGGACAGAGTGGCCGCACTGAGTGCTAACTTCACGGGCGCTGTAGAGGAAAGCAAAGAGATACTGGAAAGTCAAGTGTGTGATTCTGAACAGCAATGTGGCAAGTTTATGACTACCATCAACACACATGTATATAATGCAGTATGTCCTTCATCAGATGGGCTATAACTGCAATAAGACACAATAATTTCCAAATAAGTGCTGGATCAATGCAAGAAAGTATCCCAGAATATTTGCATTTTTTTTTTTTTTTTTTTTTTTTTTTTTCGTTTTGATCATCTAGAGACCACGATATTCTGAACTCCTCTCATTCTTCCTCCTTTGCCAATACAATTTCATTCTGGAAGAATGGTCGTCCTTTCTTTCTTCAGACCATTTGCTGTTAGGTCTGGCTGTGATAGATGTTCGGGGCAGTAACTTCTTGGTTGATTTCACCGCGTCTCTGAATTCATTCCCGTTTCCCACAAGATCCTGGCTTATCTGAGCCTCTTCCAGATCCTTCTTGAATCTTGACTTGATTGGACCATTTAGGGCAGGGGTTCTCAACCTTTTAGTAAACACGTACCACTTGAAATTTTCAGAGATTTTGACGTACCACCTTATATTTATATATGGCTAGCAAGGTGGAGGTTGCAAGATCGAGACCCACTTACGACATTTTTTTAATGATGTTTCTTGATTCGTTCAATAATAAAATCACGATTTTTAGTTTATCAATTATTTTGATTAATTATAGTCTTAAAACCCCACCATTCAACATTTTTTATTGTTATATGACTGCGTAGTGCGTACCACCTAAAATGTATCCGCGTACCACCAGTGGTACGCGTACCACCGGTTGAGAACCTCTGATTTAGAGTATGAAGACTTCTTTGAGATTGATTAATGGATTCTGTGCGTCAGTCTTGTAAGGGGCCCTTGGTAATATTATGGGGGCCACTTTAAATCCTACTAAGATTATGCTGCTTTAGAGCAGGCATGTCAAACCAGCGGCTTGCGAAATCAATTGTTCAAACCGCGGCAAGCTCACTGAAAAAAAGGCGGAAAAAAAATCGAATTACTTTACTAATCACGATTTAGACTTGTAATAATTTTGTCTCGAATTCCGCGTCAATATGTTTGTTTTGTGCCTTACTATTTTTAAGTTGCTTTTTCTTGTGCTCAATTTTCCTGACGCCGCCTGTAATACTGGCGTATAACATTGTTTATAAGAATTATAATTATACTCTTATGCCTCTTTCGTTTAGCATGACACAAATCTAGAGTGTTTATATATTTTGTCTTATTGGAGGCTCGAGGTTTTGTACTTACAGATAGGATGGTCTAATTGTAATGGTAAACTTTCGTGGACTAGGGCACCTCCAGAGTGATTCTCCGGGTATGCGAAGGCACTATTTGTGTACCGGGGAAATTTGTGGAATACTTGTCACGAATGTCGTTTATCGACACACGACGCGAAATTGGACTCGAACTACTAGTCTCTAAGTACTAAGTCCACCGCGCTACAACTAACGAAGTTAAACCTACATTCCTATGTTCGTCTTGTCTCATATTTTTTATTTTGACCTGTGTAAACAATAACTTATATTGATATACATGAAATAAATATATTTGTATTGAAAATGTAGACGCGCGACTTTTAGTAGTGCGTAGTCGACTGCGAAACCAAACCTAGAATGATATAGACTATAGACGATTACGCGCTAGAGTCGCGCGTCTACATTTTCAATGTGAGACAGCCTTCATCTTCTGCTTTGAGCAAAAACTAAAAATCCAATAATAATCACGATGGACTTTGAACAACGTTTTTATCTGAGGAGGGCCGTTATAAAGTCCTCCCAAGGAGTACTTTTAAATGAAAATCAAGAACTTTTAATTCGAAGTGTTGAAAAAAGTGGATGAAGAAAGAACTATAGTAAAGACAATAAAGAATAGGAAAGCAAGTTGGGTCGGACACATCCTCAGAAGAGATTGCATTCAAAGAAAAAATAAATCATTGACATAAAATTCGAAGGAAGTAGATCGAGGGGAAGAAGGAAGTTCGGTATGCTGACAGACATCTTAAGAGGAAGGACTTATGAACAAATGAAGAATGATACCCAAGATCGAGAAAGCTGGAGAAGGTTCTGCTGAAACCTGTCATGTGACAGATCTACTGTTATATACTATCAACTCTGTAGGTACATTTTCTTTTTACTCCAGTGATACCGCCAATAATATGGTCGTTAACAAAGTGGCTTCGTTTCTAGAGGCTAAGTGCACCCTGTATTCCAAGTAGGTATAGGTCCGAAAAAGCTTCGACCCTGCCCGAATCGAATTCGGGACTTCCAGTTGGTTTCTTTCTCTTGAACGTTTCCACACATAGTCGACGCCATCGATCGACGAGATGAATTTAATATGTTGTCAAGGCAGTGTACGCTTTCAATCGACATTGATCGGGTCAATCGACATTGATCGGGTCAATCGACGTTGATCGGGTCAATCGATGCTGATCGGGTCAATCGACGTTGATCGGGTCGATCGACGTTGATCGGGTCAATCAACGTTGATCGTGTCAATCGACATTGATCGGGTCAATCGACGTTGATCGTGTCAATCGACGTTGATCGGGTCGATCGACATTGATCGGGTCAATCGACGTTGATCGGGTCAATCGACATTGATCGTGTCAATCAACGTTGATCGGGTCAATCGACGCTGATCGGGTCAATCGACGTTGATCGGGTCAATCGACGTTGATCGGGTCAATCGACGTTGATCGGGTCGATCGACGGCGTCCACTATGTGTGGACACAGCTTAATATCTACCTACTCAATCCCGCGTTGGATACACCTCTGTAGGATACACGCGTTGGATACTCTGTAGGTATTGAATGGGTTACGGAAATATCTGATAACGGTTTCGGATGCACCTCAGTGATTCACATTTCGTTAACAAATTTCGGAGGTCAAAACTTTGGTTTAACGGACGTTAATTGGACATGAAATATATGAATACCAATCACCAAACTGAAGATCAAAGATCAATAGATTAGAATACCTATCACTATTAGGTAGGTACTTACTGAAGTATGTAGGTACTATGTAGGTACTGTTACTGAAGTACCTATGTACTATGTAGGTAGGTACTGTAGTTCGGGGTATCATTGTACCTATAGGTATAATTTTGTCCATATTTGTCTTTCTTTTAGTTAGGGAGGAACTTAGGGAGAAAGCACATCATTTTGTAGTTCGGGGTATCATTGTACCGAGGTATAATTTTGTCCATATTTGTGTCTTTCTTTTAGTTAGGGAGGAGAAAGCACATCATTTTCCTTTGAGAGCAAACTTGTCCTTTTTTCTATTTTGTTGTAGAAAATTTACGCCCAGTCCGGGATTTGAACCCGGGTTAAGGAGTCAGTGCTCTTGACCACTCGGGCACAGATGTAGGCAATCGATATAAATTTACTATGGATTGGAATTTTACAGTCACACACGTACCATAATGTTTCATTCCAAATCTTAAACTTCGCGACCTTCCTAAGAGATTTCACCAGCAACAAGATCTGGAAAGTTTGCAAAATGGTAGTTAAGCGGTGTTGTTTTTTAAGCTTCGATTTTTAACAGTAGAAGTTGGTGCCCTAACAATATTCATACCCATGAATAAGTCATACATAGGTACTATAACTATAACGTACATAAAGTCATACAGATAGGTAGGTATTTGTAATGTGTAGACTTCAGCTAATCATCACCAGGGAATAGAACCCGCGGCCTAGCGCTTACAAGGCAGACGCTCTACCAACTAAGCTAACTAGGCTGGCAGAGAGATGTTTAAAACCAGCCTAAAGAGCTAGGTTCTCGGAACTGGCTTCCTCCTATCCTGTCTCCCTTCTGTCTTCGGTTTCGGGATAATAAGACCTTAGCAGTTACAATTCCCTCCATTAAACCTCTTAAAAAAAAAGTTCTTCAATTCCATAAGGTAGACTGGTAGAGGGTAGAGATCAGAATACCACCTGAACTTCTGACGATGAAATCAAGATAATTGCTCATACCACCAAGATTTCATTATCAATTGACCAACATTACTCAAATCTTTCATTAGGTCGTGTAATCTCAGTAGTAACACTCATGATTCCAGCGTAGCATTGAAAGCTATACGCCAGAGCATTGTACTGTGTCATAACATTTAGGCAGACACGTGCAATTTTCCTTGTCTATGCCCTAGTAAGAATATACTAGCACAGTGACAGTGACCTTGGAATTCTCTTCAAAAAGATCGATAAAAAAAGAGCCAGCCTAGTTAGCTTGGAAGGTAGGTAGCTGATGGTAGCTCGCCTCCATGTTGTTAAGCTGCGTCCACACATAGTTGACCTCGTCGATCGACGTCGACTGAAACAGTACACTGCCTCGAAAACTATAGATGCACCTCGTCAATAGACGAGGTGTGGACACAGCTTTAGGCTACGATTTGTCTGCAGATTTATCTTCTAACTTGGTCTCACGACGTCGTCTTTTGACAGATAGCATGTGCGCAAACTGGCCGTACAGCCGTAAGAGCTGCCGAAACATAAGGTTGTGAGATCACGTTGGACGATAAGTCTGCAGACAAATGGTATTGTGTGCTGGACAATAAGTTTGCAGACAAATGGTACTGTGTGCACCAGGGACAAATGGGCACCAATCCCTAATATTCCTACACATTGATTTCAGGGCGATCGGCACCAAGATAGCCCGCCTCTGGCTGGGTCCCGACCTGATAGTCATTCCTCTGGAAGTGGACTACTGTACCCAAGTGCTTACCAATCAGCTGCAGAAGTCCAAACAGTACCAGGTGTACGATAGTCTGATATCAGAAGGATTCCTCTTCACCCAGGATCTGCCCAACTGGAGGAGCATGCGGAAAGTGATCAGCTCTAACTTCCACTTCTCCATCGTCAAGTCATACATTAGTATCTTCTATGATGAGGTAAGATTCTTCTTTGAGTGCCCATCGGTTCCGAATGTTGGCGATCATCATGGCTATGCGTATCTTGTAGGTGGCAATCCGGGAAAGTTCTGCAGATGATTTGTCGAACCAGGTTCTGAGATTAGGAGTTGACTTCAGTATTGACATCGCAAGGGGGTGAATGGTCTCATAAAATGTGTTAAAGTTAAAAATAATTTTCTTCTTTTTCTTCTCCTTTTCCCGTGTTCAGACGGGGTCGGTGTTTTTCGTTAGTCTCACAATCAGCCCTGGGGTCTGGGGTGATTGCTTTGAGCTGACATTTGGTTTTGGCTACAAAATGTTTACAAGTGGATACTTTTCGCACTCAAGCTTGGCCTATTTCTTTAGCAAGGGAAATTTCAGGCTGGTATCCCCCCTGTTCAAAGTCCCCGATGTCAGCCTAGTTAGCTTGTTCAGCAGCGTGTCTGCCCAAGTAAGCGCTGGGCCGCGGTTCTAGTCGCACCCGAGGCGGATTTTATCCTAAACGGATAAAGTTCGTTCTCGGAACAGCTGATTTTCTCCTATTCGGTTCTCCTCTCTATTCAATTTCGAGACGATGGGGACCTCCGTTGTTACTTCTTTGTCTCCTTCTTTTAAGTCCATCCCTTCTCTCTCGTCTTCCTCAACCTTCTATCTAAATCAGTTTCTTTAACTCTCTCGTCTCTCCTCTGTACATGCTCAAAACATCTTAATCTACTCTCTTGTATTTTCTTTTCTAGTGCTCCTACTTTCACCGTTTCTCTGATTTTCCCATTTCTCACTCCGTGTTTCCTCGTTTACCCGTTACTTGTTTTTATAGTTTCCTCTATCAAACATCTATCTATTTTTTTCAATTCCCTTTTTTTTCTCTCGTTCAAGGTGAACATTCTGATAGACAAGATGGAGAAGTATGTCGACAGTGGTGAAGCCTTTCAGTTCGAGCCTATGGTTGTCCTGGCTACCTTCAACATGGTCATGCGTAGTACACTAGGACTGCTATTAGTCTTATCGTCCCGAAAGCGAAGAGAGAAGGAAGACAGGATATGAGAAAGCTAGCCGTTCCGAGAACGAACCTTATCTGTTTATGATAAAATCTGCCCCCGGGTGGGAATCGACCCCGCGACCTAGTCCTTGCAAATGTAGACGCGCTAGCAGCAAAGCTAACTAGCATACTTTATTTAGACTGCAAACGTAGGTCTGAGAAGTCCCTTTTTGTCAGCAGTTTCAATCAAATCATTCTCTACCACTTCACATTGTTCGGTTTGTATTTCAGACTCCACTGCAGCGATCATGGTGTTCAACATCCATCGCGACCCAACCTACTATCCCAACCCCGATGTATTCGACCCCGAACGGTTCACACCTGAAGAAGTGCTCAAACATGATTCCAGCGTAGCATTGAAAGCTATACGCCAGAGCATTGTACTGTGTCATAACATTTAGGCAGACACGTGCAATTTTCCTTGTCGATGCCCTAGTAAGAATATACTAGCACAGTGACAGTGACCTTGGAATTCTCTTCAAAAAGATCGATAAAAAAGAGCCAGCCTAGTTAGCTTGGAAGGTAGGTAGCTGGCTAGCTCGCCTTCCTGTTGTCAAGCTGTGTCCACACATAGTTGACCTCGTCGATCGACGTCGACTGAAACAGTACACTGCCTCGACAACTATAGATGCACCCCTTCAATAGACGAGGTGTGGACACAGCTTTAGGCTACGATTTGTCTGCAGATTTATCTTCTAACTTGGTCTCACGACCTCGTCTTTTGACAGATAGCATGTGCGCAAACTGGCCGTACAGCCGTAAGAGCTGCCGAAACATAAGGTTGTGAGACCATGTTGGACGATAAGTCTGCAGACAAATGGTACTGTGTGCATGGACAATAAGTCTGCAGACAAATGGGACACCAGGGGACAAATGGGTGTGCACCAGGGACAAATGGGCACCAATCCCTAATATTCCTACACATTGATTTCAGGGCGATCGGCACCAAGATAGCCCGCCTCTGGCTGGGTCCCGACCTGATAGTCATTCCTCTGGAAGTGGACTACTGTACCCAAGTGCTTACCAATCAGCTGCAGAAGTCCAAACAGTACCAGGTGTACGATAGTCTGATATCAGAAGGATTCCTCTTCACCCAGGATCTGCCCAACTGGAGGAGCATGCGGAAAGTGATCAGCTCTAACTTCCACTTCTCCATCGTCAAGTCATACATTAGTATCTTCTATGATGAGGTAAGATTCTTCTTTGAGTGCCCATCGGTTCCGAATGTTGGCGATCATCATGGCTATGCGTATCTTGTAGGTGGCAATCCGGGAAAGTTCTGCAGATGATTTGTCGAACCAGGTTCTGAGATTAGGAGTTGACTTCAGTATTGACATCGCAAGGGGGTGAATGGTCTCATAAAATGTGTTAAAGTTAAAAATAATTTTCTTCTTTTTCTTCTCCTTTTCCCGTGTTCAGACGGGGTCGGTGTTTTTCGTTAGTCTCACAATCAGCCCTGGGGTCTGGGGTGATTGCTTTGAGCTGACATTTGGTTTTGGCTACAAAATGTTTACAAGTGGATACCCTTC
>NW_007378873.1:20725-40136 GCF_000475195.1 Diaphorina citri | reverse complement strand
CAGATAAGGTTCGTTCTCGGAACGGCTAGCTTTCTCATATCCTGTCTTCCTTCTCTCTTCGCTTTCGGGACGATAAGACTAATAGCAGTTACAGTTTCTTCTAATAAGAAAGCTCTTTAAAAAATGCTAAGGTTGGATGGCAGAGCGGTTTTTACCTGGGGCAAGAATGTGGCCTCCTACATTTTCATCCTTCTCTATGTTTCTGCCGAGTATAGGGACTGCCGGGAACAGCCTTAGCGTTTCCTTGATGACTTTGTCTAGATATTTCAGCTCCTGAAGTTGCTCATACGTAGGACATTGGGTGAGTCCCTCGGGACCGAATACTGCCAGTGTTTCCTGGATGACCTGTAATAGAATAATAGTGATAGTGCTTGTTAATACTGCTCCATTTTGAATATGACTACGGACTCCCGAACTTTGGTTTCTACTATCCAAATTTTCGGAGCCTGGTCTACAGTAAAGGAGAAAATATGTGCTTGAGAGGGGGATGACGAAATTGAAAAATGGATGTGGATCGCTCCATCGATATTATTTTAATTTGGAATATCACAGAATACATAATACTTAAATGTAGATGATATAGGTATGTATAAATTAAGAGAATCACCGAATGTCTGTAAAATATTCACAGGTATACGTGGTACCTACTTTAAATTAGGTATTTACCAATGTTCATTATTCTAATGACTGGTGAGTACTTGTGATAGGTATAAATTATCTAATTATCGACATAACTATTACGAAACATGTAAAGTACACCGAATTTACGAGTGCTCTCACCTTGCGTGTTAGCAGAGTAAATGTTATGCTACACAGGAAATCCTATTCTGTTTAATTTAATGCCACAGTATTCGGGTCTTACTTGACCGATCAATGGAACTTTCCTCACTCATTAACCAGTGGTATGCATATTGTATTGTAAAGTGATAGGCAGTGGTATTCAGCAGGGCCGCATTTATTTTATTGCAGCTTTAATAGATCAGTTGCGCTTACTTGGGTGATGTTTCAAAGTCATAGAGCAGGAAAAATGAGGACCAACGGAATTTTTCTTTTTCTTCTACGACTTCTAGATACCGAGATAAATCGATTTAAAAAATACAGGTAAATCGTTAAGTTTGACGTCACGGCATACGCTCCCGTAGGCGATGACGTCACATCAAATGTGACAATTGCAACTCCTCCATTGTAAGTATTCCGTACATATTCTGTCTACATATGTAAATAAAGTCCTAATGAGAATAGAATAGAATATACCTAGCATATACTTATTATGTCACAACTTTGGTGTTCACTGCAGCATTGTAGGATTTTTCCAATATCTCAATAATCCTAAAATCCAATGTTTACCTACCATGCTGGCACCGGTCGCTATGCGCATTATATTACATAGCTACTCATTTTCCTCACGAGGCTGAGTGGGCCCCGCAACAGCCAGTCACGGTATCAATCATTTGCATGATACAAATTTCTTGACCCCGCCGGGACCACTACGCCATGGGAGCTGACACAATACAAAGTATGCCGGGCATTGGGCGTCCCTTCGAACATCTCTCCACCATTCGTACTAATGTACTAATTTCTCTCGTGTACAAATTTCTTGACCCCGCCGGGAATCGAACCCAGGTCTCCCGCGTGCAAGGCGAGCGCAGTGACCACTACGCCATGGGAGCTGACACAATACAAAGTATTCCGGGCATTGGGCGTCCCTTCGAACATCTCTCAACCATTCGTACTAATGTACTAATTTCTCTCATCTTCTTCCCTCCCATACAGCTTGGTCAGCTGAGAATGTACTGGTTCTTCCTCAAGAACAACTTCATCTACAAGCTGTCCGGATTCCAAGCAGAACAGACCAAGATCACCGAGGTACTCCGTGACTACACGCACACCACCATTCGGGAAATACGGCAACGATTGACCGAGAAAAAGAGGAAGGGGCTGGAATCGAACCTGGACCACGAGGATGAGAAGAAGAGTGTGCGGAGTTTTGCTGAGATCATGTTGGAGGAGGAGAACCAGATTGGAGATGAACAGTTGGCCAAGCAGATTATGAGTATTATTATAGCGGGTAAGATTACCAATTACCAACACTTTACCAATTACTAGTAGTTCTGTGAAATGTAGACCTCACTCAGACTCTTTTGCCTAAGAGCCCGTTCCCACGTGTCATTATAGCGGGTAAGATTACCAATTACCAACACTTTACCAATTACTAGTAGTTCTGTGAAATGTAGACCTCACTCAGACTCTTTTGCCCAGAAAAAAATTGTGTCATTCCTAGGGTGAACATTATCTTGAATAAACAAGGTTCGTCCTCGGAACGGCTCGATTTCGGGATGATAAGACCTCCGTTGTTACTGTTCCATCTATCAAACCTTAAAAGGGTAATAATCACTTTTATGTGTGAAACTCTTTATCAGAAGACATTAAAGCGGATTATGGCGAATAAGAAACTCTGACAGAAGGACGATCATAAAAATGCATTTCAATCATAAAAAAATTGTGAAAATTCATTTGTATGGTATTTTATTGTTTTACGTAACTTTTTGATTTACTACCACTAAAAGGTGACAATGAACTATTTAATATGGCATTTTAACAGCCTAAATCAGGGCAAGTAAGCCAATAGTAGAGTTCTTCCACCCTATCTTCTAAAACTTGTGGCACCCGCACCCTATCACTAATTTTTTTCTCAGAGTACCTACCTACATATATACCTACTTAGATCCAGTACCTACACAGTGTAGGTACATACTTGCAATTTATAACCTGACACATTTCACGTGTTTCCAGTTTGTTTGAGGATTCATTTGAAAAATTAATCAAAAGGAGTACTTAATGTTTAAGGAATAAATTAATCTGATTAATCAAAATTAACATTGAATAAGTGCGTCTATCCGGTGCAGTTTTATTCTCCTGTCATTCATTGCTATAATAAAATATAATTCTCACAGAGGCATTAATTAGATTTAAGATTTATTCAAGGTAATGTTCTGATGCAAAAATTGGACGCTATTAACATACATATTGCAAGAGATCAACATCTTTTCTCAGGATTTCGCCGGATGCATTAGTGCAATAATATCATAGGTAATTCATTACATTCCTAAATTTAGGTAGGTACATACCTACAGTTCCTTGTCACCTTTTAGTGGTAGTAAATCAAAAAGTTATGTCAAACCTTAAAAAAAAGTGTTCTGAAAAAACATCGCTAATAACTTTTTCTTCTTTGGACTGATTCCAAATTATTTTGTCTGAATTTTACGCTTTGTCGTTCTGGCAACCCAAATTTTGAGCCGTCCGTGTATAAATTTTATTCACTGTTTCTATGTATCTCAGTATCTCATTTTCTTTTTCTTCGCCTTTTCCAATGTTTAGATGGGGTCGGCGTTTTTTTCGTCAGCCCTCAATTAGACTTAGGGTGATCGCTTTTGGGCTGACATTTGGTTTTGGCTACAAAGTTTTACGAGTAATCTATTGATCTTTGATCTTGTTTAAAGTCCCCCAGCCAGACTATGCTGGTCTACTCCCTATTTAAGGACGTATCTCATTGTTTCTATCTTATATTCAATTCAATTTCTTTTCTGTTCTAAGTCTAATCCAATTTACTCCCTATTTAAGGACGTATCTCATTGTTTCTATCTTATATTCAATTCAATTTCTTTTCTGTTCTAAGTCTAATCCAATTCAATTCTTCTGTGTTTCAGTTCTTCGCCACCTATCTCCTGGGTATCATTACAGTGTATCTCATGTTCCTCTACATGTGGAGCAGGCGACGTCTATACAAGATGTCCATGGATCTGCCGGGTCCTATAGCGCTGCCTATCATTGGAAACGGATACTATTTCTTGAACGGATTGGAGGGTGTGTTCCTCACCATCACTACCCTGTATAAAGCATGGAGGTAAGACACTATGAAATCACAGATCAAAGACATTTGAGACATCCTGTAAAAAGCTTGAAGGTAAGATACGTACAGGTAAAGTAAAACTGAATTTTCGCATACCAGAACAAGCAAAGAAAGAATATCTAAAAAGGGAGGGGGACAACAAACAAACAAACAAAGGTAGGAGACCACACTTCAGTCAAGTACATCAGTCCAACTATTCTATCCTATTAGCGATCAAGGTCACTGAGCCCGCACCGCGTCCTCCCTGAGCAGAGTCTCCGACACGGAAAATTGTCGATGACGGTGCACCATGGTAGGAGTGCAGAATAAGGAATTTCCACACTTCTTCACTAAAGGTCGGGAGGTCGGGACACACATCAACGCAAGACATTTGAGACATCCTGTAAAAAGCTTGAAGGTAAGATACGTACAGGTAAAGTAAAACTGAATTTTCGCATACCAGAACAAGCAAGGAAAGAATATCTATAAAGGGAGGGGGACAACAACAAACAAACAAAGGTAGGAGACCACACTTCAGTCAAATACATCAGTCCAACTATTCTATCCTATTAGCGATCAAGGTCACTGAGCCCGCACCGCGTCCTCCCTGAGCAGAGTCCCCGACACGGACAATTGTCGACGACGGTGCACCATGGTAGGAGAACACACTTGTCCGAAACCAGTCCGAGGTACGGCTGTGCAGAATAGGGAATTTCCACACTTCTTCACTAACGAAACCAGTCCGAGGTACGGCTGTGCAGAATAGGGAATTTCCACACTTCTTCACTAAAGGTCGGGACACACATCAACGCGCCGACATAAGGCTGAGTGATGGTGGACGCTTTTTTTTTTTTTTTTTTTTTTTTTTTTTTTTTCACCATAGTCGCTGTAGCAGGTCCAACACTTGTCCGAATGTCGGTGCGGGACAGGTTGGGATTTTCAGGCAGTATCGCGTCATTCTGCGCTACCTATATTGCACGACTAGGTGCTCTTCCAATGTGTGACAGGCCTTATACTTACTATTACGACTATAAAGTGCTGACTCTATGGACTCTATGGTAAACCAATCCTCAGTGAGCACATTCCATCAAGCAGAACCTAAACATTACTCAACTCTCTCGTCAGTTCAAATGACGAAGTGTAAACAATACGCCCTGATGGATCTTCCTAGGTTAACAACAACAGCAACAACAACAATAATAACAACAGCAACAACAACAGTGCCACACACTTCAAATTGGTACTATACTAATCAAGTAAATGTTTGACGCTTCAGAAATAAAACAGCTTATATCGACCAAGTTTAGTGAAAAGTTCGACGAAATTTATAACTTTTCATGTTTACCGCCTACTTATGCCAAATAATTTATAAGAAAATTGCAAATTCCACTCCACTTGACACAGTTGTTAGTCATGTTCGATTCGATGCTCTTAGTCTAGAATCTCGGAGTTCTAGCAACAAGATCTGGAAAGTTTGCAAAATGGTAGTTAAGCGGTGTTGTTTTTTAAGCTTCGATTTTTAACAGTAGAAGTTGGTGCCTTAACAATATTCATAACCATGAACAAGTCATACATAGGTACTATAACGTACATAAGTCATACAGATAGGTAGGTATTTGTAATAGTTGTAATGTGTAGACTTCAGCTAATCATCACCAGGGAATAGAACCCTCGGCCTAGCGCTTACAAGGCAGACGCTCTACCAACTAAGCTAACTAGGCTGGCAGAGAGATGTTTAAAACCTGGCTTCCTCCTATCCTGTCTCCCTTCTCTCTTCGGTTTCGGGACAATAAGACCTTAGCAGTTACAATTCCCTCCATCAAATCTCTCTCTCTCTCTCTTTTTTTTTCACCTCCCCTCCCAAAAACAACAAAAAACGTCCACTTTTTTAACGATCATTTTTTTTTTTTTTTTTTAAATATTTATTTATTTATTTTTCTTTTCAACAAGTCTTTATGTAGGTACGATAGGTGATAGGATTTATAACCCACTCGACCTCAGTGGTTCCTCTAAAGTAGGTACAAATCCAAAGCATTAGGTGCCTACTTACCTATTAAATTTTTTGCTGAACACCTTCGTTCTGATCTAACTTTCAGCATTCAAGAGGAATGATAGGTATTTGGAAGATCGTTGACAAATCAAACATTATTGACATACCTAAATCTATATAGGTACTATGGCGAATTCTATTCACACGAAAATCTATCAACTGAAGGGAGAAAAAAAAAAAAAAAAAACCCAACCCCCCCTCTCCCTTTTAAAAAATCTACCAACAAAAGGAAAAAAAAAAAAAAAAAAAAAAAAAACAAGTTCTATAATCTATACCCTCAAGGTCAAGTAGTTTTGTAACCAACAGGGCTGATTATGTTGGACTGGAGGAGTTGCAATTGGAAAAATATTATTAATAAAAGGTCGATTCCTACGTAAAAAGTTGTAAAAAATTCGAATCTGCGGTCAAAACTCCGAAAAAGTAACTTTAAAAGGTCGAAAATTAAATTTTTAATTGCCGCTCTAATGAAAAAGTTCAAAGAGTTGTGACGTCAGATTTCACGTCAAAATGCGCAGAAACGCTTGCACACAAACAAACGAAGCGGGAGTCATGAATCATGACGTCATCGCCTACGGGAGCGTAGGTATGCCGTGACGTCAAACTTCACGATTTAGTGGTTTTTAAAAGTCGTAAGAAAAGAAAAATTCCGTTGGTCCTCATTTTTCCTGCTCTATGACTTTGAAACATCACCCAAGTAAGCGCAACTGATCTATTAAAGCTGCAATAAAATAAATGCGGCCCTGCTGAATACCACTGCCTATCACTTTACAATACAATATGCATACCACTGGTTAATGAGTGAGGAAAGTTCCATTGATCGGTCAAGTAAGATCCGAATACTGTGGCATTAAATTAATTGTACCGTATAGTACGGTGTTGTCCTCGGGTATATGCTAGGTATATTCTATTCTATTCTCATTAGGACTTTATTTACATATGTAGACAGAATATGTACGGAATACTTACAATGGAGGAGTTGCAATTGTCACATTTGATGTGACGTCATCGCCTACGGGAGCGTATGCCGTGACGTCAAACTTAACGATTTACCTGTATTTTTTAAATCGATTTATCTCGGTATCTAGAAGTCGTAGAAGAAAAAGAAAAATTCCGTTGGTCCTCATTTTTCCTGCTCTATGACTTTGAAACATCACCCAAGTAAGCGCAACTGATCTATTAAAGCTGCAATAAAATAAATGCGGCCCTGCTGAATACCACTGCCTATCACTTTACAATACAATATGCATACCACTGGTTAATGAGTGAGGAAAGTTCCATTGATCGGTCAAGTAAGACCCGAATACTGTGGCATTAAATTAAACAGAATAGGATTTCCTGTGTAGCATAACATTTACTCTGCTAACACGCAAGGTGAGAGCACTCGTAAATTCGGTGTAGGTACTTTACATGTTTCGTAATAGTTGTTATGTCGATAATTAGATAATATATCACAAGTACTCACCAGTCATTAGAATGATAAACATTGGTAAATACCTAATTTAAAGTAGGTACCACCTATACCTGTGAATATTTACAGACATTCGGTGATTCTCTTAATTTATACCTACCTATATCATTTACATTTAAGTATTATGTATTCTGTGATATTCCCAATTAAAATAATATCGATGGAGCGATCCACATCCATTTTTCAATTTCGTCATCCCCCTCTCAAGCACATATTTTCTCCTTTACTGTAGACCAGGCTCCGAAAATTTGGATAGTAGAAACCAAAGTTCGGGAGTCCGTAGTCATATTCAAAATGGAGCAGTATTAACAAGCACTATCATTATTATTCTATTACAGGTCATCCAGGAAACACTGGCAGTATTCGGTCCCGAGGGACTCACCCAATGTCCTACGTATGAGCAACTTCAGGAGCTGAAATATCTAGACAAAGTCATCAAGGAAACGCTAAGGCTGTTCCCGGCAGTCCCTATCCTCGGCAGAAACATAGAGAAGGATGAAAATGTAGGAGGCCACATTCTTGCCCCAGGTAAAAACCGCTCTGCCACCCAACCTTAGCATTTTTTAAAGAGCTTTCTTATTAGAAGAAACTGTAACTGCTATTAGTCTTATCGTCCCGAAAGCGAAGAGAGAAGGAAGACAGGATATGAGAAAGCTAGCCGTTCCGAGAACGAACCTTATCTGTTTATGATAAAATCTGCCCCCGGGTGGGAATCGACCCCGCGACCTAGTCCTTGCAAATGTAGACGCGCTAGCAGCAAAGCTAACTAGCATACTTTATTTAGACTGCAAACGTAGGTCTGAGAAGTCCCTTTTTGTCAGCAGTTTCAATCAAATCATTCTCTACCACTTCACATTGTTCGGTTTGTATTTCAGACTCCACTGCAGCGATCATGGTGTTCAACATCCATCGCGACCCAACCTACTATCCCAACCCCGATGTATTCGACCCCGAACGGTTCACACCTGAAGAAGTGCTCAAACGTCCCGTGGGCTCCTACATCCCGTTCTCCTACGGACCGCGGGACTGTGTGGGTAAAAAGTACGCCCTCCTCCAGATGAAGACGGTCATCGCGCGGATTCTGACCAAGTATAGGGTACTCCCATCAAAGGAGTGCAGTAAGATGGAGGATATCCGGCTAGAGATACGATCCACCCTGAAGTTACTCGAAACGTGTACGATAAGATTAGAGCGAAGAGTTCTAGCGTGAGATGAGTGTGAAACTAGTGAGATGTCTGGGATGAGATGGGTGAGAGAGGAAATAGGAAGTGAATAGAAGAGAGACGTATGCTATTGTAAATAAAGCCTTTTTACTTTCCTTATCCTATAGGAAGGAAAGTAATGTAATCGGGTCAAATTTTCGATGGTCAGTTTTTAGTGTCAAAACACGTTTTGAGGTTCCTAGAGCCTAAATCCAAAGTTTCAGCCATTGGTCCATGTGTGTGTGTGTGTGTGTGTGTGTGTGTGTAGACTATTGTAGACGCAGTTTGGGCCAAAAACAGAGTAGAACGGAGGGGATAGAGCTTTTTGCTCTCAGTTCTATGCGGTTTGAAGTCGTCAGCGTCGATTCTTGCTCTCCGCTCGTTTTTTAGCCTTAAGAGATCGATTTCGAGCCAAGACGAGAAAAATGCATCCAGGTTACACAATGTTGTTGTTGTTGTTGTTGTTGTTGTTGTTACTTGTTTTGTTGTTCGTGTTGTTTTTGGAGGAAAATTCGGTGCGGCCATAGCAAGAAACACCATTAAATTAAACAGAATAGGATTTCCTGTGTAGCATAACATTTACTCTGCTAACACGCAAGGTGAGAGCACTCGTAAATTCGGTGTAGGTACTTTACATGTTTCGTAATAGTTGTTATGTCGATAATTAGATAATATATCACAAGTACTCACCAGTCATTAGAATGATAAACATTGGTAAATACCTAATTTAAAGTAGGTACCACCTATACCTGTGAATATTTACAGACATTCGGTGATTCTCTTAATTTATACCTACCTATATCATTTACATTTAAGTATTATGTATTCTGTGATATTCCCAATTAAAATAATATCGATGGAGCGATCCACATCCATTTTTCAATTTCGTCAGCCCCCTCTCAAGCACAAATTTTCTCCTTTAATGTCGACCAGGCTCCGAAAATTTGGATAGTAGAAACCAAAAAGCGGGAGTCCGTAGTCATATTCAAAATGGAGCAGTATTAACAAGCACTATCATTGATGTTCCAAATTAAAATAATATCAATGGAGCGATCCACATCCATTTTTCAATTTCGTCAGCCCCCTCCCAAGCACAAATTTTCTCCTTTACTGTAGACCAGGCTCCGAAAATTTGGATAGTAGAAACCAAAGTGCGGGAGTCCGTACTTCCGTAGTCATATTCAAAATGGAGCAGTATTAACAAGCGCTATCATTATTATTCTATTACAGGTCATCCAGGAAACACTGGCAGTATTCGGTCCCGAGGGACTCACCCAATGTCCTACGTATGAGCAACTTCAGGAGCTGAAATATCTAGACAAAGTCATCAAGGAAACGCTAAGGCTGTTCCCGGCAGTCCCTATCCTCGGCAGAAACATAGAGAAGGATGAAAATGTAGGAGGCCACATTCTTGCCCCAGGTAAAAACCGCTCTGCCACCCAACCTTAGCATTTTTTAAAGAGCTTTCTTATTAGAAGAAACTGTAACTGCTATTAGTCTTATCGTCCCGAAAGCGAAGAGAGAAGGAAGACAGGATATGAGAAAGCTAGCCGTTCCGAGAACGAACCTTATCTGAGTTATGTTTATGATAAAATCCGCCCCCGGGTGGGAATCGAACCCGCGACCTAGTCCTTGCAAATGTAGACGCGCTAGCAGCAAAGCTAACTAGCATACTTAATTTAGACTGCCAACGTAGGTCTGAGAAGTCCCTCTCCCTTTTTGTCAGCAGTTTCAATCAAATCATTCTCTACCACTTCACATTGTTCGGTTTGTATTTCAGACTCGACTGCAGCGATCATGGTGTTCAACATCCATCGCGACCCAACCTACTATCCCAACCCCGATGTATTCGATCCGGAACGGTTCACTCCTGAAGAAGTACTCAAGCACTCCGTGTTTCCTCGTTTACCCGTTACTTGTTTTTATAGTTTCCTCTATCAAACATCTATCTATTTTTTTCAATTCCCTTTTTTTTTTCTCTCGTTCAAGGTGAACATTCTGATAGACAAGATGGAGAAGTATGTTGACAGTGGTGAAGCCTTTCAGTTCGAGCCTATGGTTGTCCTGGCTACCTTCAACATGGTCATGCGTAGTACACTAGGGATCAACCCTAAGGCGCAGGAGGGCAGCAGGAACATTGTACTTGATGCTACAGACCGCGCTATGGAGGTATGTACATAATACATACACAGTGGATTTCACCAATATTTTTTCAGCCCTTAGGAGGCCTGTTAAGATAACAGCCTGTTAAGTTCCACTTGATTTGTATAGGCTTGACAGGGACAGAGCTGTTAGGAGCTAAAGAGGAGGTTGGTGAAACTCCCCACAGTTAAGTACATACATATAACCCAGAGAACCTTGTTGGAAATGATGAGATCTATCTACCCTGAGCCGTTGCCAGTGTTCCCTACGGACCGCGGGACTGTGTGGGTAAAAAGTACGCCCTCCTCCAGATGAAGACGGTCATCGCGCGGATTCTGACCAAGTATAGGGTACTCCCATCAAAGGAGTGCAGTAAGATGGAGGATATCCGGCTAGAGATACGATCCACCCTGAAGTTACTCGAAACGTGTACGATAAGATTAGAGCGAAGAGTTCTAGCGTGAGATGAGTGTACGATAAGATTAGAGCGAAGAGTTCTAGCGTGAGATGAGTGTGAAAATAGTGAGATGTCTGGGATGAGATGGGTGAGAGAGGAAATAGGAAGAGAATGGAAGAGAGACGTATCTTATTGTAAATAAAGCCTTTTTTTCGGAGAGGTTTGATCGAGGGAACTATGGCAGCCTCTTCACACTGCACGATTTTTTCTTTTATCCTGTCTTCCTTCTCTCTTCGATTTCGGGACGATAAGACCATAGCAGTTACAGTTCCCTCTGTCAAACCTCTTAAAAAAAAGAGAATTTTAGAAGAATAGTTCCAAATCCAAACCCATATAATACGAGAAATACGTACTTCAATCTAGATCCAATACTCTTTATGGAGAAAGATGTCTGATGTCCTTTGTTATTCCAAGTATCCAAGTATACTTGAAACTTATTGTGCAGAATTTCTGGATGAAGTGAATTCAAGAATTTTCAAGCAGAAAATTAAAGAAAAACTAATGGAAGAAAACCTGATATGAATACGACAAATACCTACCTATAAAATCGGGACGATAAGACCATAGCAGTTACAGTTCCCTCTGTCAAACCTCTTTAAAAAAAGTCGTTACTGAAATAGTTGTGTACAGAGATAAAGGCTATAGGTTCTTATAACATAACTAGGTAAAAGCAGGTCCTTATATAGAACTAAGTAAAATCGGTCCTTTTCACTAGGTAAACGAACTAAAGCCTTAGCAAAACAAGGACCTACTAGTGTCACATCTTCTTCCTTCTCTCTTCGATTTCGGGACGATAAGACCATAGCAGTTACAGTTCCCTCTGTCAAACCTCTTAAAAAAGAAAGTAAAAAAATCTATCGTCACTTCGCTTTACCTGCTCGATATTCTCTGCTCCACTTTTTTTTGGGCCCAAGGGACAAGGGACCAAAAGCATAACTTTACTGTTTAACATTATTAGTAGGGTTTGTACCTTATAACAATATTTTATTACATGTCCAGGACTACACTTTGAGATTAAAAATTAATTCTATTGGCTTAAGCAAATCTGAAGGGGGAAAAAAAAAACACTGTTCTGACCTAAATTTACAAATGATCTTCCATTTGTAATTTGTAACATATGAACTGGAGTTTCATTCTGAATCAAATAAGCAAATCTGATAGAAAAAAACAACAACACACTGTTCTGACCTAAATTTACAAATAATGAGCTTCCATTTGTAAGATTTGAACTGGAGCTCCATTCTGAATCAAAAACCTTAGTACAGTACTGTATTACTAGCTTAACGCCGCACACAAAAAGCTCACTCTGAGGCTTGGGTGTAGGGGTAAACAGCCCTAAAAGTTGGGTTAAGCTAATCCGAATATACGAACTATATTACTTGGAGACAGGGACTAATCTGATTGGTCTATGTTAATCCAATGAACCAATCAGATGTCTTCATCCAACATTCTGAATCAAAAACCTTAGCTACTGTATTACTAGCTTAACTCCACACACAAAAAGCTCACTCTGAGGCTTAGATGTAGTGACCCAACAACCCTAAAAGATGGGTTAAGCTAATCCGAATATACGAACTGTATTACTTGGAGACAGGGACTAATCTGATTGGCCAATGTTAATCCAATGGACCAATTAGATGTCTTCATCCAAATCCAACTGGGTTAACTTTAATTTCAAACTGTAGTCCCGGACATTATTGATTTGTATTTTTTGTGTGGTGGAGATATTGTATTTTTTTTCCCCCTTAAAGCGCTTAACACTACGGACAGTAGGTCGTTCGCGCAGATATTGTATTGTTTCCGTTAGAGGCAACAAATCTTTGAATTAACGCACCCCATTGATATTTACCACAAATTCTAGGAATATAATGCACCAAATGTAATATGTGATAGCGCTTATTTATGCTGCTGAAATAGGGCTGAAGAGTTCTTTTGTCTCAGCAGTAGCTTTGTTAGTCGAGCATTTCGGTCAAGAAATTAAGTCATAAATTAAAGCAGAAAAATTATCCAAGTCAAGTCCTGATAAAACTAAGATAAATCTTCCAAAAGTCGCCGTTTTTATTGTTTGCAAATGTCGAGTTATTTGACTACTAGGTCATTTTACCTCTGGTCTCCAAATATTTACCTACAATGTCATTGCTGGCTTCTAAGGCACTTTTCAAAAAGTCCAAAGTTACTTGGAAGTTAAAGTTTAGAGTTACTTGACGTTTAAGTTAAAAGTTGTATCATAAAGATTCATCGCCTCTACCGGAAACCCCGTTCTATAATTCTGTGTTTAATATTCTAGGATAAAAAATATACAGGTTATTGTGTGAATAGTAATTTTAAGATGAAAAATATATATACAAATATTATTATATACCTCAACAAGTTGTTTTATTTTCATTAAATAATGGAAAGACCTATGAGAAACCAGGTGTTTTAGTAAATGCATTCATATTTCTCTCTTTCAATCAGTAATAGCGAGCATGATGTTCTAATAATTTCATTCCATAAAACCTTAAAAACACAAATGGGATCAGGTGTTTTCGTTCATTAATTTTTACTATCGAGTTGTAGTAAAATTGAAATCAGGTGTTTTTATTCATTCATTTTTACTAAGACTAATAGTAAGATTGTTATCAGGTGTCTTCATTCATTCATTCATTCATTTTAGCTGAATCCCCTTTAGAGGTGATTTTTGATTTTTACTATCGTATATAGTAATGTTCAGCTTGGATTGGGGGGGGGGGGGGGTGGACTTTTTCTGCACCTAAATGTAGTAAGTAATAGACTAAAAATATTGGCCTCTAGTTTGGAGCACAAAAAAATCCACTATTTGGATTCTTGTCCCCTCCCCCCTCGCTGAAAACCTCGATACGGGCCTGTCTAACCTAATAAGTATTTTGAGCGAGAGCTATTTTCCTTTGTTAAAACAATGTAACAAACAGCACTCCATTACAAAGCTGTGTCCACACGGCCGTTCATTCATTCAGTCCATATCAATCTACTAGCTGAATTCCGTCGCTTCGCTACGGAATCCCGCTAGTTCATCCCGAGGCATGGCCAAACTTGTAGAAAAGAAAAGGAAAAGGCATAGAAAATAATAATAAAAAAAAACATGCTAATAGGGAGCGCGCTATTAGCTGCATGGTTATCAAACTAAAAACAAACGAAACTCAAAATGTTGGTCGAGAGCGGAACATTTCTCTCCCGCAGTCTCTGCACTCTGTGCATTTCTTATGGAAGAAAATTCAATTTTTAATTGCCGTTCTAATGAAAAAGTTCAAAGACTTGTGACGTCAGATTTCACGTCGAACTGCGCAGAAACGCTTGTGCCAAAAATACAGAGCTGTTTCTCGTACACTTACCTGAGTTTGAGTTTCATCGCCAATAACTTCCACATGGTTTATAATGTTCTGCGTTTTCTTCACTGTATCTTCCTGTATCGGTTTACATTTTCGCAAAATCCTTTCTTATTGCACACCTAGACCATAAAAGGAATATTCCTACCAAATTTCAGCTTTCTAGGTGGATCTTGATTTTATAATATAAGATGGTTGGCCGTTGAGTATGTGTAGACACAGCTTAATGCTCAAAACAGAGTAGACCGGAGAGCAAAGAGCATAGAACTTTTTGTTTTTAGTTCTATGCGGTTTGAAGTCGATGTTTCCTTCTATCGTGCGGGCTTGGAATCGAGTGAGCAGCGATGAGATTTGGTCAATCATCTGCAAAGATAATATCAAATCATGAATTCTTTGGTGGTAAAGTAGACACTCTGAGAGGTTTTTCATAACCTTTGTGGGTATCACAGAATTACTAAGTGCGTCCTTAATATTAAGTAATTCTCATATCATAAAAAAAAACATTGGTAATGCCGCCACTGGTCACTACTCGATTAAAGTGGCTACTCAATTGTCCTTACGAGGTAGAGTGCACCCCAAACTCCAAGCACAGAGCCGAAAAAACTTCGACCTCGCAGGGAATCGAACTTGGGATCCATGTTTCTATTTCTTACCTCATCTTCTTCATCATCAAACTTGTCTAGTTGTTTATCTTCCTCACTAATATCATCCAGTAGAGTTTCAATATCTTCTACTTGGTTCCACCTTGTTATTTCCTATCCATGTCTAGTTTCTATTTCTTACCTCATCTTCTTTATCATCAAACTTGTCTAGTTGTTTATCTTCCTCACTAATATCATCCAGTAGAGTTTCAATATCTTCTACTTGTTTCACAGTTTCCACTTTGTTCTTATTCAGAGCTGCTTCTATCATGGCACAGTCTGACTGCATTGACAACAACTTCTCCTTGACCTCATTTGATAGCTGTGAATCAAAGGCTAATAATAGGAATGTAATGAAACTTGATGTACCTTCCTAAAACAAGACAGACTTTGCAGTGGCACCTAGATTTGGGCTTCATAGCAAGAAGAAGTATCCATGTCCACAAACTTATCAAATGACCCTCGTAAGTACTTCTTATTTACTGAAAAGATCTGCAACTACCTACCCTCAGATAGATTATTGTAGAAGAGAATGGAGCAGTTGCAAATGGGTAAAAATTGTAAATAAATGGTCGATTCCTATGTAAAAAGTTGGGAAAAATTCAAATCTGAGGTCAAAACTCCGAGAAAGTAATTTTAAAAGGTCGAAAATTCAATTTTTAATTGCCGTTCTATTGAAAAAGTTCAACGAGTTGTGACGTCAGACTTAACCTAAAAATGCGCAGAAACGCTTGCGCACAAACAAACGAAGCGGGAGTCATGAATTATGACGTCATCGCCTACGGGAGCGTATGTCGTGACGTCAAACTTTACAAATTACCGGTATTTTTTAAATAGATTTATCTCGGGATCTAGAATTCGTAGAAGAAAAAGAAAAATTCCGTTGGTCCTCATTTTTCCTGCTCCATGACTTTGAAACATCACCCAAGTAAGCGCAACTGATCTATTGATGTTGCAAGCCGCTGGTTTGACATGCCTGCTCTAAAGCGGCATACCTTTAATAGGATATAAAGTGGCCTCCATAATATTACCAAGGGTCCCTTAATCCTTACCTCCACTGTGAGCTGAGTCAATTCATCCACATGTGTGTTGATGGTAGTCATAAACTTGCTACATTGTTGTTCAGAATCACACACTTGACTTTCCAGTATCTCTTTGCTTTCCTCTACAGCGCCCGTGAAGTTAGCACTAAGTGCGTCAACTCTGTCCTTTACCATACTCATAGCATGAGCCGTCTGAAATGAAAACCAAATGGATTTTGATAGTAGGAAAAGCTCTTACAAATGTCGACCCCGACATGACACTGGGACTCGAACCCTGATCCCTTAGATTAGGAGTCCTACCTCAGAACTATTGGGGCTGGCAGATTTCATTAATAATGTTATTTAAGGAGATATTTCATAAAGAAAGTCACCCATCGAAGGTGCACAGTTTGCAATCGAAAAGGAGTACATTTTTTTTTTAAATCGTTGCGTTGGTGGGATTTGGACACGGGACCTTCTGCATGACAAAAGCAAGCGCATTACCTCTGGGCTAACCATACCCCGTTTAAACGTTTTATTTCTGATGTTTCATTAATGGAGGAGTTGCAAATGGGTAAAAATTATTAATAAATGGTCAATTCCTACGTAAAAAGTAGTGAAAAATCCAAATCTGAGGTCGAAAAAGTAACTTTAAAAGGTCGAAAATTCAATTTTTAATTGCCGTTCTAATGAAAAAGTTCAAAGAGTTGTGACGTCATATTTCACGTCGAACTGCGCAGAAACGCTTAAACAAACGAAGCGGGAGTCATGAATTATGACGTCATCGCCTACGGGAGCGTATGCCGTGACGTCAAAGTTCACGATTTTCCGGTATTTTTTTAAATCGATTTATCTCGGGATCTAGAAGTCGTAGAAGAAAAAGAAAAATTCCGTTGATCCTCATTTTTCCTGCTCTATGACTTTGCAATATCACCCAAGTAAGCGCAACTGATCTATTAGTAAAGGAGGTCTTAGTAAGTAATGGTGTTTTTTACCACCAAAAATTCATGATTATGATGACAAAGTTCTTAAAAACATTAAAGGCTTCTGTCACCAAGATTGATCCCAATCGAGGAGTTTCAAACGACTTGCAACTTACGTTTTAGAACTTGGGTCTTAAAAACCCATCAGTCGTTTTTACGTCAAATCCCTCTATTTCTTCGGTTGCTTACCGTGGTAAGATCCACAGGCAATCCACTCTCCGATGCGGCCACCAAGGGTTCCAACTGTTTGACGGCGCGCAAATATTCGCGCGCCGCGTTCACATCGCCCGCCTGTTTGGCACGCACCGCCGCCAACTTGAACGCTTTCTGCCGATCCAATATGAGCGCCAGTTGTTTTTCTTGCCGTGTACCAGCTGAGTGACGAACGTTGGCAACAGCGCCCCCTCCTCCTGTGCTAGTGGAGGGGGAGGGAGGGGAGGGCTTGTGCTGGGGAACAGGAGAGGGTTTGGGAGATGGTTTTGGGGTGGGAACGGGTGTGGGGGCGAGGGTGGGGGCGGGGGCACCACCTGAAAGAGAAGAGGCGTAAATGTAAAATTATAAAGGTAATATGCTCGAGCTTTTTTAATTATTTATTTATTTATTATTTAAAAGAGTAACCCAGCATGGATGAATCCGATACCAGCTCCCAGCTCCGAAACAACACCTCAGCCGGACGAGGTCCGCCTTGTTTGTTTACTTCTCTAAATGTTTCATTTGACCGAAGTCACAAACAAACAAAACAAAAAAAAAAAAAAAGGGAGTCTTTAGACAGACATTTACTAATGTACTTACAAAGCTTAAAGTCGTTAAAACTACGACAACTATAGAGATCGCGCCAGGCCCTGGTTGGATATCTGGATTTAGACTAACGGTGGTGGAGGAAGTCTTTGACAGTTTCACGGAGGCAGGCAGGAAGATCCATGTTCTTACTTGTAGTCTGTAAGACCAGGACTACGCGGAGTCGGGTGTTGGTGGTCCATTTCTCTCTTCCTATAACAAACAACTGTCGATCCTATAAGCTTTACGCCGGCTAAGATATGTTTTAACGTTGAAAAACTTCCAAGTATAACTGTATTGAAAAACTTTCATGTATAACCTGTATTAAATCTTCTTTTTTATTATTATTATTATTATTTTTTATGTTTTAATTTTATTTTGAAATGTAGATATTTCAATAAAATATATGATAATCCAATAAAGTTTAACATCGAGTATTCAACTCCACCATTAACTGAACACGTATGTTTGTATAGAATATTCCACTTTAAACACTTCTTGTAGTCTTTTGCTCCTTTTTGATAGATCTTAAGATCTGAGATCTCAGCATAGAAATCATTGTAAGTTCTTCTTGACTGTAAACATTCTAATTTTATTTTTTATTTTTGGTTTATATAAGTAGTAATAATAATAAAGAATAGGGAGGGGAGTTCGCGGAGTCGGGGCCTTTTTGTGAGCTTGGAGGGGGCTTACGCATGAGCTCTTTCGAAAGACTGGGTTGCGGACCGGGTTTATGGTTCGGTTCCTCGTTCGGCGATTCCTCACTTCGGTTGAGCTCATTTCGCGCAGCGTACCCCCTTATCAATTGTCATGCTCCTACGGTAGCCGATCACGCCTCGCACGTTCTGCCGTGGGATCTGCTCAACGGACATGGCGGACCGATAGGGGAATAGGCCCTCCTTCCATTCGATAGTGCGAACTTTAAAAAAAATCTTCTTAAAATTAACACAAGATCAGTGTTTACAGCAAGGGGTGATTTTATGTATCCATCGAAACATCTTGTGAAACGCGCCGCCCTACGCCTTAGTCAAGGATCCGAATTGGGGAATAGTGTGGGCCGCAACAAGCAACTGGGGTAAAGTCCCGATACTCACATAAAATCTATGGTGTATCCAAGTGCGATATAAAGTCACTGGAACCTGAACCTGAGCTTGGTGGTTGAGGCTAGGACTTAGCGTGCGGTGGGACGAATTGTTGATGTGGTGTGGTGACTCCAAAATCTGCTGATCCTAAATCCGAGGTTCATGGTACACACGAACACTACCTAAACTATTCATTTCAAAAAATGGTGGACGTAGCCAATAAAGGTAGAAGGAGACTATTTTGGGAAGAGGAAGGTCCAGAAACTAAGTGTAATTATAAGGTGAAAAAGAAAGCCAGACGGAGAGTAAGAAGCATGAAAGGTGAACATAGACAGAGTGAGAGGGGGGGGGGGT
>NW_007378873.1:15502-18964 GCF_000475195.1 Diaphorina citri | reverse complement strand
CTTTGCAAAAAAAAACAAAGACTTTTAACAAAAAAAAAAAAAAAAAAGAGGGATTAAAGTTTTGGAAAAAAACGGGAAAAAAGGGTCAGAAAAAAAAAAAAAAAAAAAAAAAAAGAAAAAGAATAAATGGGAAAAAAAAAAAAAAAAAAGGGACCAAAACAAAAAAAAACCTAAAAAACAAAAAAATCCTTATAAAAAGAAAAGTTTGTGCGGGGGAAAAAAAGTTGTGCACAATTTTTTTTTTTTTAATTTTTCTTCCAAAAAAAAAAAAACAAAAAATGAAAAAAAAAAAAAAGAAAAAAGCACCAACAAACCTTTAACCTAAAAAAAAGAAAAAAGTTGGGAAAAAAAAAAAAAAAAAAAAGTGTTTAAAAAAAAAAAAAAGATTTGAAAAATGGTTTTAAAAAACAAACTTTACAAAAATTTAAAAATTTTTCCAAAAAGTTTTGGGAAAAAATTTGGTGGAGAAACTAAAAAAAAAAAAAAAAGAAACCAAACCAAAAAATCCCTTCCAAAATCTCAAGTTCAAATATATGAAAATAACAAAAAATAAATAGATCTTATAATATCGTCCCCCTAAAAAATAAAAAAAAGAAAAAAAAAAAAAAAAATTAATTTTCAAAGGAAAGTTTGGAAACTTGTTTGCTTAAGAAAAAAAAACCCACCACAACCAAAAACCGAGGTTGGTCAAATGCCCTTATCGCAGTAAAAAAACAATTAAAATCAAAAAAAGGAAAAAAAAAAAAATTCCCAAATAATAGAACATTTCTCGCTGTATTAATAAAGAATTTTTTTTCCATTTTTTTCTTTAAAAAAAAAAAAAAAAGAAAAAAAAAAAAAAAAAAAACCCCAATAAAAAATAAAAAAGGGGAAGAAAAAAGAGAGAAAGAAAACAGATTTTTTTTGTAAACCAACCAACAGGGGGCACACACCACGCTCTCGTTGTAAACTCTTGAAGAGAGAAAAAACTCAAACCTGGCCACAGTTTTGTGGCACAAAAAGTTCATAAAAAGGGGGGTTGGGGGGCTTTTTGCTTGTGTGTGTCCGGTTTCTGGAAAAAAAAAAAAAAAGGAAAAAAAAACCCTTCTTCCCAGGGATTTTATAAACTTACAAAAAAAAAAAAAAAAACCTCGTTTCCCGTTGTAATTATTGGAAACTGGCTTGTCCTTCGTGCCCAAAAAAAAAATCCTTTGGGAATGATGCGCTCGCGCACCACCAAGGAAAAAAAAAACCCGCTCCCCTGGCAACGCTGTCTTTCAAAAAAGAGAATTCAAAAACAAATTCTGGAAAAATAAATTTTCAAAATAAAGACATAACATGAAAGGAAAGTAAAAAAAAAAGTTAAAAATTTTTGAAAGCCAAAAAAAAAGAAAATCCTTTGTTTAAGTTGTTCGTTGTATCCAAATTTTTTGCGTTTCCCCAGGGAAACATTTTTATTTTTTCTTTGGACCAAAAAAAAGGTTAGTTCACTAGGTGGTTAAAAAAGGTTAAGTTAAAAAGTAAAAAAAAAAAGTTTTTTTGCTTATGTGTAAAATACTGCTTGCATAGGACCCGAAAAGTCACTTTACTCCAGCAGTAGCGCTACCACTATAATTGCTGGTATTCAAATTCTCAAATTATAATTGAGGATAAATCTCCAACCTGGCTGGATAACCCACGTCCCTGTTACCAGGCGAGTTGCCTTGACACACTACCACCACCTGAGCCGCGGAGGGTGGTGTGATTCTGTCTGCAAAGCTTTAGCTAATTAAGATAATTAGGTAAAAAACAAACCATTTTGTAACAGAAACAATAATTTTTCTTTTCCCTTAAATAGGATATTTGAAGATACTAGAAAGACTTGAATATGATTTAAGTACTTACTGATGTATGACTTTAGTACCTGAATTCAGAATTGATTTTCATAGAAACCTACCGAAGCTTGGTAATATCATCAGTAGGTGACAGAAGATCAATGAGTTCTTCATTATAGATTTCCAAGAATGACACTCGCACAGTAAACTCGGCATCTCCTAGAAGGCGAAGTTCATCAAACAAGTGGTTCATGGCTCTCGGTACAATACCAGAGAGTGGATCATCTTGCCATGAAATGGAAGGGTCGTTTGATTTTTCTCCTTCCATGGTGAATGTTTTCCCGGTACCCGTTTGTCCATAGGCAAACACAGTGCAGTTGTAGCCGGACAGGACTTCGTCAATAAGTGGATTGACCACATACTTGTACACATCAACCTGAAGAGTAGGGAATAAAAAGAAGGTTTATAATGTCAAGTTAGAGACTTTGTAAAAGAACTCAGTTATTATTAGTATGATTATTTCTCACTTTTTAAGAAGGGGAAAAACAGTGGTATTTCCAAGTACCTACATTACATTTTTCCAACACTGTACTTCTTCCTAACCTTTTCATATTATTTCTGCAGAATAATTACTCACCTGTTTAGATTCCTGACTAAACACTCGGTCAAATCCAAAGGTTTTGGAAATCTTATCATTGACTCTTTCTTTTATTGTGATTTCCCGACTGCTGGAACAGTCAACAATGGAGCAACTTTTGGCAGCTCTTTCTACGGAGTTCAGTGGCCTGTGAAGAGAAAAATAGAGTAACGTAGAATGTCACTTGACAGTGATTACAAAAGATGTGGCTCATATTCCTGGAAGCAAGAAGAGAGATTTGCTTGAGCATGCAGCAAGAATATTGCTTAACTATAGTCTGGCTCTGAGGATCAGATGTTTTGTAGGAGGCTGATCTTCTGCTGCAGATGGGGAGGAGCTTTTCTTTTCCACGGACGTGACTTCTGCATAGCTATAGCAGTTAAGCTGGGGGTAATTCTGTATCGAACCTGACACTTTACAGTATTTTGAAGTCACAGAACATTTGTGATTTATTGAGGGTTGAGCTGTTGAGGGGGGTTTCTTCAGTTATAACATTTGCAAAAGGTGAAGTTTTTCATGGAATTGGTGTGGTTTTCTTACCTGACTCGAACAAACACTTGGATGTTTCTTTCTTTTGATTCTTTAGCAGCCTTTGGTTTACTGGTAGATTCCATCTTGATCAGCTAGTTTTTAGCACGGTTTGACAATAGTAGAATATTGTAGGATAAACTCAAATTGAATAATTACAGATAAAAGAGAGCTAGCTTTTACAGAAGGCTAGAAATCGAACATTTAAATGAGAACAATTAAAAAAGGATTTCTTTTCTATGGAACAAAAACTGTCAAGCAAAAGCAAAGCAACTTGTAACTTGTAACCGCCATTTAATTTTTTTGATTTTTTGTTTTGATTTTTTTTTCAACGGTCAGAACTAAGGAGGTAAGAAATGAGTGGAGTGGTACGTGCGATGTTTTGAAAAGCGTGCCCAATATACAGGGTGGTCGTGATTGGAGTTGGATTATTGGTGAAACTTTTCTTGGAAATAGAAAATTTTTGTACCTAATAGGGCCATATTTAGGGGGGGGGGGCGTAAG
>NW_007378873.1:2189-15313 GCF_000475195.1 Diaphorina citri | reverse complement strand
TCTAATGCAATGTTGCCGCCTATATCATTCAACAGATTTGGCAACAGAGCATATTTTTTTCTTATTTTCAAATTTTGAAAAATTTGAAATTTTAAAATATTAAAATTATCTTTTTTATCTTTTATTTTTATATTTATTTTAATATTAAAGTGATTAAATAATAATTATTATGAAGTATTAATAATGGTCTGTTCTATTACTCGTTTCCTTATAATTTGGAAAACTCTCCACTCGGAACAGAGTGAAGGTAAAGTGCTTCCTTACATGATAGCTGCTTGACCTCACAGCTCAATACTAGGTACCTAGGTACCCCAGTAACTTAGATTTATCACCTACTGCAGATCTAACCCCTTATTCTCATTTTAAAATGAGATTCTGAACCTTTTGACTGACTTGAATATTCTTAATTTACAGATTGAAGCTATGTTCATCAACATTGTACGTAGTACACCCGATAACCTGGAATTCCATCATTCAAGGGATTATCAGCGGTAATAGTTCCTCCATGATACATCAAGACAATGGCTAATAGCTTTTACATCATTCCAATCTTTACGGCTGCTCTACTGTTCGTGACGTCAAACTTTACAATTCACCGGTATTTTTTAAATCGATTTATCTCGGTATCTAGAAGTCGTAGAAGAAAAAGGAAAATTCCGTTGGTCCTCATTTTTCCTGCTCTATGACTTTGAAACATCACCCAAGTAAGTGCAACTGATCTATTAGGTGCTAGGTCAACATTTGACTTACCTGTACGGGATATGTGGTGTCTTCTCGACAAGCGCCGTTATACATCTGCCCAGTGTCAAGAGGGACTGATTGATATTGCCGGCCTCTCTGGCTCTCTTATCTTGTGCTCCAGATCTCCCAATGTTCTCACTACCAGCCAGATCTACCAGGTTCAGCTTGCCGGTCCTCAGTAACTCCTCACCGTCCAATGAGTTATCCTTGATGTGAATTGTAATCGTGAATATCGTATGGGATCGACTGGAATAGAGTTCAAGGTTTCATTATAGTTTTGCAATACATTCAGCATTGGTGATTTACTGTCAGATGTACTGTGTCAATAGGCAACCCAAATTTAAATAGATGAACAGTTCATCAATAAATGAAATTGTTGTTCTTCTTGCAGACTACAAGAGATTAGTTGGAACGAAAGTCAGAAGAAGATGGAAAGACACCTACATCTCTAGATTTTGGAAGTATGATTTTTTTTTTTCATTTCTCAAAATGAGAGGCAGACCTTACTCTAAAAGAATGGAAAAAAGTGTTAAGCATAATGTTCGTCACAAGTGACATTCCCCCTTAAATACACTACAATAAATTTTCGATTTGACTTGGACTAGAACCACCAACCTTCAGATCCAGAGTTCACTGTGCTAACCACCACACCACCAAGGTTGGTCCAATGCCTATGATAATATTAATCAGAATCCAATAATAGACATTTCTCCTCATATGTTTTCCATTTTTTCTTTAAAACCTAAATAAGAAGACACACAGACTTGTTATTTGAACTCACCTGGAGTGTGCATTCATAAGGGTGGCTGCTGTTTGTCGTTTCTGAGAACCCTTCTCCAGGATTTACTCATTTCCTTATAATTTGGAAAACTCTCCACTCGGAACAGAGTCAAGGTAAAGTACTTCCTTACATGATAACTGCTTGACCTCACAGCTCAATACTAGGTACCCCAGTAACTTAGATTTATCACCTTTAACTGCAGATCTAACCCCTTATTCTCATTTTAAAATGAGATTCTGAACCTTTTGACTGACTTGAATATTCTTAATTTACAGATTGAAAGCTATGTTCATCAACATTGTACGTAGTACACCCGATAACCTGCAATTCCATCATTCAAGGGTTTATCAGCGGTAATAGTTCCTCCATGATACATCAAGACAATGGCTAATAGCTTTTACATCATTCCAATCTTTACGGCTGCTCTACTGTGGCTGTATATTTTGGGCATTATGGCACCCAAGTTACCAAACAAAAATCTCAATAACCAGGTATGTTACTCAAGTAGTGATTGATGGTTTGTAACTTAAAAACTTTGTCCAAGTAAGTTCTGCAGGTTCCTACAGGGTGTGTTTATGTACTGGGCTGAGATGGGCCATTCTCGGCCTTCCATGGCATGTGGAAAATGATGTGGTAACTTAACACAGCCTTCATGAGCGTGTAAAGTTGGCGGGAAATTTGGAATTTTGATTTTTTTTTTCCGCAACTTGTACAATCTTAATTCATTTTTTACTTTTCATCTCTAGTTTGCACATTTATATTATACTTTTCATTTATATTGGATATTACAAACAAGTGAATTACAAAGCAAACAAAAATAAATAAAAAACAATACTTTCATTACTAGTATAGCTCCGCTATACTGTTGTAATAGAAAGTAATAAATTTTAAAAATTGCTGCTGGGACTGAGGGTTAGAAAAAAAGCCCAACACTCCCACGCTATCCTTGCTTAAGTTACCACTCCAATGCAAAACTGTAGAAACAATATCCTATCTCACCTCGTCCGAGCTTATCTCAACCTGGTACATAAACACACCCACAAATTCAAAACACAGAGCGCCCATTCCTAACTTGAATTCTCATTGTCCCAGAGAACTTTTTTTTTTCAAAGGAATAAGCACCAGAACCATACACAAAAAGCCCACTGTAAGGGTAAACACAAACACTGTTTGCCAAACAGCCCTTAAGGTTGGGTTAAGTTTCGACAAAGTAGCAGAACAATTAATTCATATTTATTCTACTCTTTTAAATAAATAAATAAATAAAATGTTTTTATTGTAATATACTTAAGTTAGGAATGTAACAAATTACAAAGTCATACAAATGATAATGAGGGGGAAAAGAAAAAACAAACAATAATTAGTATTTATAAAAAAGAATAGGTCATACAAGAAATCATTTATGATGAAATCCGTGGCCAACGCCCCGGCCCGATCCAAACCCGCCCCAGGCCCGACCCCCGCGCGAACCGATCCGATCAACTCACACTTTTTTCACTTCACACTTTTTTCTCACCAGATTACAATGAAAATACCAAGCAACTATCAGGATGTCAAGAGGCTGGCAGATTTGTTTGAAGCCTATTATGAGGACCATTACTTCTACGTGATTCTAGTGTTTGTAAGCACATATCTAGTCAAGCAAGCTTTCATCATTCCAGGCTCAGCCATTATGGTAAGTGAAACAAAGAAAACCATTTTACTTATAGAGGGGAAAATGTCATAAATGTACATTATGATTGGAACCATTGTTTTTAGGTTTTTACTTTGTTGAGTATGTACTAGCTCAGAAGCCATGACAATGAAAAACTACTACAAAAAAGAACTGTCACAAAGGGGCAGTAGCCAGTGTTATTATGTATAGGGTTAGGTTAAACACAAAAAGGAGCTGTCATAAATGAGTAGGTAGTAACCAGTGTTATTAGATTTGATTATTGAAAAAAAAGCTTTCTTTTTCATTCTGAATAATAACTCCATGTTGTTTTCTAGTAATTTGAATAAACAGAAATATTGCCATAGAAGGCCATTACACATGTCACATCCTTTTTTGTTTCAGAATATTGTTGGTGGGGCTCTGTTTGGTTTGTACATTGGTTGGCCTCTGTGTTGTTGTCTTACGGCATTGGGTGCCACTAGCTGTTTCTTACTCTCCGACATCTTCCTCAAACCCCTCATGGCGAGTTATTTCCCAGACAAGATTGATTACCTCAAGACTGAGGTGAGTAATGTTTTTATTTATTTTTAATGTGTTGAATTTCAAAGCAAATAACCTGTAGGCTCTGTTCTATGAACGTATGGACTAATGAAAATTACTGATGCCGGGCAGCTGTTACGTAAACAAAAGTACCTACCCTACCCTATGTAAGTAGGCAATTAAAATTATCATTGTTGTCACTTGTAGCTAACTTTTCTTATTCCATACCTACTTTTGTGAAACTGGCTACTTGGTGCTCATTATGTTTTCTTTTTTTCTTTTATTTTAAAGTTTTATGTACCTACCTATAATGACATGATTTTCCTGAAGGAGCTCCTACATCAAATATTTATGTACATTTTAGTTCAGGTTTTCTTTTTGGTATGTTCAATTGTTAATTCAATGGGACAATATTGGTTGTTGATTCCACAAGAATACTTTCAGCCACCCTGTTTTCATGAATCTATGAACACCTCCTCTCTGTATTCCAGGTAGAAAAGAACCGTAACAATCTGGTGTTCTATCTGCTTTCTATTCGGGTTCTACCGATCACACCTTAGCTTAACAGGAATTCTAAGGACTAATAAATATTGGTGAAATCCAACATAAGACTAAGTGACTAACATAAAATAAGTGAACACCTTTATAGCTTATTCCAATTCGTAGTTGATACTTGATAATCTTGATATGGATCTTTACGATGTTACTGGCAGTCAGGACATACTTTCGATTTTAGATTAAGAATAGCCTAATCCAATTGGGTGAACGTTTATAATGGTGCTCTGGCATGAAGCCAGCCTCTTGTTTGTTGAAGTTTTAATGACTGTTCTGATAGTCTTCCCGAAAGCTCGTTTTCAGCGCTTTTCTTTTCTACCACTCCAGTTTTATTGTCAGATGAGTCACCGTAAACTTACCTATAATAATCTCGCGTTACATTGCGCCTAGAGAATACAGCGTTGTCACATTGGTCAACCGGTATTGGAAGCAGTGTTGACACCTGTTGCCCTGCACTCTCTGCATGCAGTACGCCTATAATGACCCAGGTGAGAACAGTTACACTGCCTATCAAACCGGCAGCCGCACCCTGGAGGGATAGATTCCGTGACTGGATGTTGCGGGGCCCACTCAGCCTCGTGAGGAAAATGAGGTAGTGATTGGTTTGTAACTTGAGAACTTTGTCCAAGTAAGTTCTGCAGGTTCCTACAAATTCAAAACACAGAGCGCCCATTCCTAAATTGAATTCTCATTGTCCCAGAGAACTTTTTTTTTTGTAAAGGAATAAGCATCAGAACCATACTCAAAAAGCCCACTGTAAGGGTAAACACAAACACTGTTTGCCAAACAGCCCTTAAGGTTGGGTTAAGTTTTGACAAAGTAGCAGAACAATTAATTCGTATTTATTCTATTCTTTTCTCACTAGATTACAATGAAAATACCAAGCAACTATCAGGATGTGAAGAGGCTGGCAGATTTGTTTGAAGCCTATTATGAGGACCATTACTTCTACGTGATTCTAGTGTTTGTAAGCACATATCTAGTCAAGCAAGCTTTCATCATTCCAGGCTCAGCCATTATGGTAAGTGAAACTAAGAAAACCATTTTACTTATAGAGGGGAAAACATCATAAATGTACATTATGATTGGAACCATTGTTTTTAGGTTTTTACTTTGCTGTGAGTAGGTACTAGTTCAGAAGCCATGACAATGAAAAACTCCTACAAAAAAGAACTGTCACAAAGGGGCAGTAGCCAGTGTTATTGTGTATAGGGTTAGGTTAAACACAAAAAGGAGCTGTCATAAATGAGTAGGTAGTAACCAGTGTTATTAGATTTGATTATTGAAAAAAAAGCTTTCTTTTTCATTCTGAATAATAACTCCATGTTGTTTTCTAGTAATTTGAATAAACAGAAATATTGCCATAGAAGGCCAATACACGTGTCATGCCCTGTTTTGTTTCAGAATATTGTTGGTGGGGCTCTGTTTGGTTTGTACATTGGTTGGCCTCTGTGTTGTTGTCTGACAGCATTGGGTGCCACTAGCTGTTTCTTACTCTCCGACATCTTCCTCAAACCCCTCATGGCAAGTTATTTCCCGGACAAGATTGATTACCTCAAGACTGAGGTGAGTAATGTTTTTATTTATTTTTAATGTGTTGAATTTTAAAGCAAATAAGCTGTAGGCTCTGTTCTATGAATGAATGGACTAATGAAAATTACTGATTTTGGGCAGCTGTTATGTAAACAAAAGTACCTACCCTACCCTATGTAAGTAGGCAAATAAAATTATCATTGTTGTCACTTGTAGCTAACTTTTCTTATTCCATACCTACTTTTGTGAAACTGGCTACTTGGTGCTCATTATGTTTTTGAAGTTTTAAAGACTGTTTTGATAGTCTTCCCGAAAGCTCGTTTTCAGCGCTTTTCTTTTCTGCCATTCCAGTTTTATTGTCAGGTGAGTCACCGTAAACTTACCTATAATAATCTCGCGTTACATTGCGCCTAGAGAATACAGCGTTGTCACATTGGGCGACCGGTATTGGAAGCAGTGTTGACACCTGTTGCCCAGCACTCTCTGCATGCAGTACGCCTATAATGACCCAGGTGAGAACAGTTACACTGCCTATCAAACCGGCAGCCGCACCCTGGAGGGATATAATAATGTCACTTTACACTTGTAGCTAACTTTTCTTATTTCATACCTACTCTTGTGGAACTGGCTACTTGGTGCTCATCATGTTTTCTTTTTTTCTTTTATTTTAAAGTTTTATGTACCTACCTATAATGACATGATTTTGCTGAAGGAGCTCTTACATCAAATATTTATGTACATTTTAGTTCAGGATTTTTTTTTTGGTATGTTCAATTGTTAATTCAATTGGACAATATTGGTTGTTGATTCCACAAGAATACTTTCAGCCACCCTGTTTTCATGAATCTAGGAACACCTCCTCTCTGTATTCCAGGTAGAAAAGAACCGTAACAATCTGGTGTTCTATCTGCTTTCTATTCGGGTTCTACCAATCACACCCAACTTTCTTGTTAATCTTCTCTCGCCCTTCATCGGCATTCCTCTGCGTACATTCTTCTTCACCACTCTGTTTGGATTGATGCCGTACAACTTTGTGTGTGTTCTAATACAAATTAAATGGAACATAACTGGCTGTTAGCTTAACAGGAGTTCTAAGGACGGAATAAATATTGGTGAAATCCAACATCATAGGCGGTTCTTGCCTAAATTTTTGGGGGGGCTTGATTTTGAAGGTACACCTTCAAAATTTTGATTTAGCTTTATATGTAAAAAATATCTGGTGTGAACATCACACGACTTTCCTTATTCTATTGAATGATGCTTATTTGAGTATTATATTACCCTAACTTTTACCATATCTCTAACCGTTTAGTCGGTACAACTGAAAACAGCCAAAAAACGGTCGAAATCCGTCCAAAAACGGTCAAAATACCGCCAACCGCAGCACCTATCTCAACCGAACGTTTTGAGTTGCATCCTTGTCACATTTGTAAACTCCATACCAAATTTCAAGTCTCTAGCTCATACCATTCCCGAGATATTGTCACATTTGTAAACTCCATACCAAATTTCAAGTCTCTAGCTCATACCGTTCCCGATATATTGTTAAATTACACCGAAAACCGCCAAAAAGCGGTAAAATGCCGCCAACCGTTACACCGATCTCAACCAAAAGTTTCGTGTCGCATCCTTGTCACATTTGACATCTACATACAAAATTTCAAGTCTCTAGCTCTTACCGTTCTCGAGATATTTTGTTTACAGACAGACACACAGACACACACACGGACCAATGGCTGAAACTTTGGATTTAGACTCTAGGGACCTCGACATCAGACAGACACACACACGGACCAATGGCTGAAACTTTGGATTTAGGCTCTAGCGACCTCAAAACGTGTTTTGGCAAAAAAAAAACTGACCATCGATATTTTGACCCGATTACATTAATTTCCTTCCTATAGGATAAGGAAAGTAAAAATGGTCGATAACCTAGGTAACTACTTCTCTTCTCAACCTAAAATTCCATTCACATTCTCCACTTTCTTCAAGTACCTACGCGAGTATCATGGTGCAAAAACGTCGTTCCCTTAAGACTTGAACTTTTTCAAGTGTCTACACAAAAAAGTATGGAAGAAGAGAGGGAGAAATTAATGGAAAACGGTGTAACGGCTTGAAAGCGGTATAAACGGCTCGGAAGGTGGTTAATGGGTAGGTATACCCTGCTGAAGAAATTTTGAAATACCTGTGTATTCGAAGTGCTTTTAATTTGCTACAAGGAGAAAAAAATCAAATGGAGAGAATGAAAAGTGTGTCAAGTGCCTGAACTATGGGGATAAATAGAAGGAGAATTTTCAACGTGGGAAGGGATATTCAAAGAAGGGATGAGGAGTAGGTGAGAGGGAGATCCCATAGGGAGGGAGCCTCGAGGTGAAAATATGGGAATTCTTTGTGGGGGGGGGATATTCAATAGGTAGGGAGATGTAAGAGGTACGCGTCATAGGAAGGGAACCCCTGGGAAAAGGTTACAAAAGGTAAGAGACGGAATGGAGAGGGCGAGGGAAAATCAAGCTGCCTGTCAATATAGAGGTGATGGCAATCTTTGCTGCCAATCTAAACAGTCCCAGGCCATTAATTCCTGAAAGGTAATCTATTCAGTAATTTAGAGGACTGTCAGATTGTCAATATTGTTGATAAGGTGTCCCAGATTTTAATGCTTTTAAAAATCAGTAAAATTTCGGATTGGGAAGTACAAACCAAGACGCAGAATACACCACTCAGAGGTGTTTCACTATTGCTTTTTATGTGGGCTGTGGCACTTCATCAAAAGGCCAGGTTATTCCGATTAACCCTAATTTATGATAGATGAGAAAACTCATCTGTCAATTAGGGATCTAATCATATGGTCACCACCCGCGTGTGCAGGTCCTGGTCCGTACGGTCAATATCACGGAAGGTCACTATCATCCCGTCCCTCCAGACGGGATAATTGGGGACCCGCGCCATACAAGGTTACAAGAGGAGACCTCTGGTTTCAGGTGGGAGTGGGCAGAGTGGAACCGGTCCATCATAGCGAGGCAAAGTATGCCGGAGCACGAGTTCAAACCCACAGCATCAGGTCTGGTTCTGTACTGAGTTCAGTGAATCATCCGAACGAAGACCCGATGGCTGCCAGGTAAGACGATCGATCACTTGCCTTATTTTATTTTTTGAACAAATATTTTTACCAAGTTAATTTTTTTTTTATTTTCTTAATCTTTTTCTAGCTTTTTACTTACAAAATTCCCTTTTTATTCGCTTCTTATGTTGTATTTTTTTAGTTATTGCTTTTATTTGCTTTCTTTTCGTGACTTTAAAATTAATGTCGAAAAGAATTGACGTAAATTGAAAGTATTTATTGAGGCTAACGAAAAAATGTTTGTGCAAAACAGTGAGCAGAACAAGGCTGGAGATTCTGGAGAACTTGAGATGTGATTTTATTTGATACACCTGCCAAGGATTTTTGATAACATGGTTTTTTATGTTCGGTCAGAAGAATCTCCACATTCTTCATGATGAGATCAGTGGTATTTTCCGTTTTGGCCTAGACTCTGGATTTTTTTTTTACTTAGTTTTTTCCTTATCTTGAGATTTTTACGCGTAATTATTATGGTTGTTGTTATTGGCTCGTCCTTCGATTCTGGATCGTATAGTTTACCCCTCAACTTCTTTATCAATAGTTTACAAGTGCATTTCCCAAGTGATTCTCAATAGTGCAATTAAAATTTTGAAGTGGAAAAAATAGCTCGAGCTTTTCTCGAGTTTGTTTTTCTGTTTCTTTCTTTTAAAATTCTTTCGGTTATTGTTTATTATTAGAAAATAGATTCCATGGTAGGTTCCGCGATGGTTTGTGAAGGGATCAGGTATGTGTTTTCTCCATAAATGGTCCTGAATTTCAGAGCAAAGCTTAATTGGGTCATTATCATTTTATGATCCATTTTTTTGTTACCATGTCGGAACAAGTGTACTCCTTTAAAGTCCGGAACCATTTTTGAGTAATATTCGCGATTTTTAATGTCTAATTCATTTTATTGGGGACATTATTGTTGATTTTATTGATACATTTTTAAGTTCTTGTCATGTCTAGTCCAAGTTCAATGTCTTAAACGAGTCAGGTTTCCAGATTTTATTCCATGTAGGTCGTTTGTCACGGGTTCGTGTGCTACTTACTCCGACATGTGTCTGGGTGAATTTTTGAATGGTTCTTAAATTCGGAGTTCCATCGTTTCTAATTTCTAATGTCGAAGTTGTGTGACTCTATGTTAAAGTTTGTAGATTTGAACGAAGTTATGTTGATTCTAATGTCCATCCCTTTCAAATTTCTAATGCCGAAGTTGTGTTGACTCTTAATGTTAAAGATTGTTATTGTTGATATTACACCAAAACAAAACAATGACCTTCCACAGGCATACAAGTGCACCTCTTCACCTTTCTGTCAAAGTCGTTTGGTTGGTTTTTTTTTTTTTTTTTTTTCGAAAACTTTTATGATATATTAATATCTAGATTTGTGTAGTCAAGGAAGTCATGAATATGCTCAGCTATGTTAAGTGGATTCATTACGTTGAAGCACGATGTATGTCTTCATGATGTACATATTTGGAGTTGTGTTCCAATTGGGTGCTTTCTAGTGATGCTACTTTCAGTACGTACACAGCACTTTCTAATGAGGTCTTTAGAGAGAAATGTTTATTTAAAAACCACCCTTGATATACATAATATAGCTTGCCTGAGAAACAAAGGTACTACATCTTTCATTTATCTGTGTGAATCTGTGAATACTTTGATGAACGGTTTGATCGATTTTGGCTTCCCTTTCCCTAAAGGTAGAGAAGCATTTCTGTATGTGTCAAGGCAGAAAATGTTTTAAGAACTGTAACTTTGCCGCCCCAATAGTTTTCAAGTTGACATTTTTGATATTTGAACTTTTGACAGCGAAGGAATGCGATAAGCGGAGGGGCCAGTGCATGAATACCAGAAGTGGCTATATTAATCAGTGTGGATTTCTTCCTTGATTTTTTCATTGTAAAAACCTTATTCAGCCAGAGCACAACGCCAGCACGGTATAGCACATTAAAGGCCCAGTTACAGGGTTGTTCCAGTGATTTGTGAGGCAAAGTTGCGCAGTGGTTAGATATGTAAATGGGCGACCATCTAGACTCTTAAGATGGTTCGCCCATTTACCATTACTAACCAACATCTAGACATTTTAGAGTGTAGGACATTTCCGTTTTGGGCTTTCCCAGTCTAAATTCCTAGGATGAGATTTAGATGTGAGGAGGCGGGTACGCTTGCAACGAATGGAAGGTAAAACCCCCGTCATAAATACCCCGCAACATGTGATATCAGTGACGTTACAAACCTCTAGGGAAACAGGAGAGACTAGGACTAAGTAATAGCAACCTCCTTGGCGAGCGGGTATCACACTAGGGCTTGCACGCAGGAGTCAGGGTTCGATTGCCGGCGGGGCCGAGGTTTTTTCGGCTTTGTCTTGGAGTGGGGGGTGCACTCCAGGGGCCTCGTGAGGAGCAATTTAGAGTAGCTATATAATCGAGTAGGTGGCGGCATTACAAGTCGAAGAGACGAGCGATAATAAATATGATGATTGAGTAAATGAAAGACTTGTAATACTGTGCATACCACAAGGTTGTTGAGAAAATTCTCTGCTTTACCACAAAGGATACCATGATTTGATTTTGATTTCTGATTAAGATAGACAAGACATAGAAAACGCAGGATGGAAATTCATTCTAAGTAAACGATATCCGTTTACGGTCAAAGCTTTGAGTTGAGCTCCATTTTCAGAGAATTCAGAGAAAATAAAAAGCACTTGAGCAGTAAGAAAGACATCCCAATCAACCTCTGGCACACCTATTGAGTTTCGAATTCCGGATTTCAGACATATCAGCAATCAAATGAATTCTCTTTGCGTGTCCCAACCTGTTATGAGATACGACCGGTTGCTATCGTTCATTTCAAATGACGATTGATTGACTTGGAAATGACAAATTTCCATTCCGATTTATTACGGGTTACGGTGGACAAAAAAAAATGTAATGTGGTCAAACATATCAAGGCATTAAGGTGGATTTCCACCAACGCGGACCTCTGTCGTGCGAACAAAATCGCGCGACATTGTCGCGCGACGTCACCTGTTTTCACATGCACATTTCGTCGCACGACAGAGGTCGCGTTGAGTCGGAAATCCACCTTAATGTTGATATTTTGGACCACACATTACACTTTTTTTTTTCCACCGTACCCGTAATAATCGGAATGGAATTTGTCATTTCCAAGTCAATGCAATCAGTCATTTGAACATGAACGATTAGCAACCGGTCGTAATCTGTAACAGGTTGGTGACAGAAAGAAGAATTCATTTGATTGCTGATCTTTCGAAATCCGGAGAATTCGAAACTCATAAGGTGTGCAGAGGTGATTGGGATGCTTTTCTTACTGCTCAAATGCCTTTTTTTCCTCTGAACTTCTCTGGAAAACTGGAGCTCAACTCAAAGCTTTGACGTAAACGGAATAATCGTTTACTTAGAAATGACATTTCCATCCTGACGTTTTTCTATTCTTGTTCCTAGCTCTTATAGAATCAAATCAACTCATGGATATCTTTGTGGATTAAAGCAGAGAGATTTTCTCCAACTTTGTAGGGCTATCACAGTATTACAAGTCCTTTCATCTCTCAATCATTCATATTTATTATCGCTCGGTCTCTTCGACTTGTAATGCCGCCACTGACTCGATTCATAGTAGCTACTCAAAATTGCTCCTCACGAGGGCTGAGTGCACCCCCACTCCAAGCACAAGCCGAAAAAACCTCGGCCCCGCCGGGCAATCGAACCCGACCCTCCTGCGTTGCAAGCCTAGTGTGATACCCCGCTCGGACCAGGGAGGTTCTATTCTCTGTCTATCTTCCTTGTCTTCCTAGAGGTTTAACGATCACTGTATCACTGTTGGGGTATGTTATTGGACGGGGGTTCTTACCTTCCATTCGGTGCAAAGCTACCCGCCTCTCACCATCTCACAGTCTCACCTAGTGAGCGCTCTCTCGCTGGCGGAAAAGTCCAAACGGAAATGTCGTACACTCTAAACATGGTCTAGATGTGGATTAGATATGTAAATGGGCGACCATCTAGCAGGTCTAGATGGGTCGCCCACTTCTACTACTAACCACGCGCAACTTTGCATCCTTCACAAATCCACTGCGGAACAACCCTGAACTGGTGCCTTAATGTGATATTACCGCTGGCTTGTGCTCTGGCTGAATAGGTTTACCAATGAAAAAATCAAGGCAAGAATCACACTATTAAATACCACTTCTGGTATGTCATG
>NW_007378873.1:0-1372 GCF_000475195.1 Diaphorina citri | reverse complement strand
GTGCATTGCTCAGCCATTATGGTAAGTGAACTAAGAAAACCATTTTATTATAGAGGGGAAAGATGTCATAAACTATACCTTATGATTGGGACCATGTGTTTTTAGGTTTTTACTTTGTTGAGTATACGTCAGTTCAGAAGCTATGACAATAAAAACTACTACAAAAAAGAACTGTCACAAAGGGGCAGTAGCCAGATTATTGTTGTTATAGGGTTAGGTTAACACAGAAAAGGAGCTGTTCATAAATGAGTAGGTAGTAACCAGTGTTTTTTTTAATTTTGATTATAAAAAAAAAAAAAAAAAAAAAAAAACAGCTTTCTTTTTCATTCTGAATAATAACTCCATGTTGTTTTCTAGTGAGTTGAATAAACAGAAATATTGCCATAGAAGGCCAATACACGTGTCATGCCCTGTTTTGTTTCAGAATATTGTTGGTGGGGCTCTGTTTGGTTTGTACATTGGTTGGCCTCTGTGTTGTTGTCTTACGGCATTGGGTGCCACTAGCTGTTTCTTACTCTCCGACATCTTCCTCAAACCCCTCATGGCGAGTTATTTCCCAGACAAGATTGATTACCTCAAGACTGAGGTGAGTAATGTTTTTATTTATTTTTAATGTGTTGAATTTCAAAGCAAATAACCTGTAGGCTCTGTTCTATGAACGTATGGACTAATGAAAATTACTGATGCCGGGCAGCTGTTACGTAAACAAAAGTACCTACCCTACCCTATGTAAGTAGGCAATTAAAATTATCATTGTTGTCACTTGTAGCTAACTTTTCTTATTCCATACCTACTTTTGTGAAACTGGCTACTTGGTGCTCATTATGTTTTCTTTTTTTCTTTTATTTTAAAGTTTTATGTACCTACCTATAATGACATGATTTTCCTGAAGGAGCTCCTACATCAAATATTTATGTACATTTTAGTTCAGGTTTTCTTTTTGGTATGTTCAATTGTTAATTCAATGGGACAATATTGGTTGTTGATTCCACAAGAATACTTTCAGCCACCCTGTTTTCATGAATCTATGAACACCTCCTCTCTGTATTCCAGGTAGAAAAGAACCGTAACAATCTGGTGTTCTATCTGCTTTCTATTCGGGTTCTACCGATCACACCCAACTTTCTTGTCAACCTTCTCTCGCCCTTCATCGGCATTCCTCTGCGTACATTCTTCTTCACCACTCTGTTTGGATTGATGCCGTACAACTTTGTGTGTGTTCAGGCAGGCTCACTGCTGTCTTCTCTTAGCTCACTGGACAATGTGTTTGGTCTCGATATGATTATTAAACTCTCAACAATGGCGCTCGTCCTGGTTCTGCCTAGTTTGTTTAATTATTCCTATCAGAGACTTTAGATCAGATCAGTTGTTG
>NW_007378872.1:69272-80607 GCF_000475195.1 Diaphorina citri | reverse complement strand
AATATTTAAGGGTATTTGAGTGAAATTTCGAGTGTATGGCCGCCATACACGCCTTATATGGACGCTACGCCACTGGTTGGGTGTAAGGGTAATCAGCTCTAAAATCTTACATATTTTATTTTGCTGCTCACACCACGCTCTGCTGCGCACAAAATCAACATAGCAATTAACGAGTGTTCACGATAAAACAGTTCTAAAAGTTGTGTCAAGCTTAAACGAATGCCTTCAAATTTAAGTCGTAAACTACGAAGCTTGTGGGGTAGGTTACCACTTCAATGCCAAACTGGTAAAAAAAATAGCCCTAGAAGCAAAGCCTATCATATCCTTGAACAGAACCACTACTCCAAACGAATAGAAAGCCTTAGGAAAACCAAGAAAGCTCATTTTCCCCCTCTTGAAGGAAAATACGGGCATTAGTTCAACCACTAGGTGGCGTGGTAGTGCCTATACTAAAACATTGGAAATCCAAGATGGCGCATGCTCAACCATCGAAAGTCCAGGATTCAGGCCTTAAGCTAACCTTGCTTATAAGTTACTACTCCCATGCCAAACTGTAGAAACAATATCCTATCCCAACCAGTCCGAACCTAACCCAACCCGGTACATAACCACGACCTGATTCTCCCAAAGAAAACCATTTCCGTTTCCGAAAGGAAAATACACCTAAGCCTTTGGAAAAATCCAGAAAATGGGTTAAAAATGTTAAAATCTTAAGGGTTAAAAATGTTAAAATCTTAAAATCGAGGAAACAAAACGGGTTAATATGGACGCTAATAACAGGTAGGTAGGTAAGGGTAATCAGCTCTAAAATCTTACATATTTTATTTTGCTGCCCACACCATGCTCTGCTGCGCACAAAATCAACATAGCAATTAACGAGTGTTCACGATAAAACAGTTCTAAAAGTTGTGTGAAGCTTAAACGAATGCCTTCAAATTTAATTCGTAAACTACGCAAGCTTGTGGGGTAGGTTACCACTTCAATGCCAAACTGGTAAAAAAAAAATAGCCCTACAAGCAAAGCCTATCATATCCCTGAACATAACCACAACTTCAAACGAATAGAAAGCCTTAGGAAAACCGAGAAAGCTCATTTTCCCCCTTTTGAAGGAAAATACGGGCATCAGTTCAACCACTAGGTGGCGTGGTAGTGCCTATACTAAAACATTGGAAATCCAAGATGGCGCATTCTCAACCATCGAAAGTCTAGGATTCAGCTAGGTAAGCTAACCTTGCTTATAAGTTACTACTCCCATGCCAAACTGTAGAAACAATATCCTATCCCAACCAGTCCGAACCTAACCCAACCCGGTACATAACCACGACCTGATTCTCCCAAAGAAAACCATTTCCGTTTCCGAAAGGAAAATACACCTAAGCCTTTGGAAAAATCCAGAAAATGGGTTAAAAATGTTAAAATCTTAAGGGTTAAAAATGTTAAAATCTTAAAATCGAGGAAACAAAACGGGTTAAAACCGAGGAAACGAGTTCAAATTGCCCCGGGGTAGTTTAGAAAGCTATTGTGAACATAGAGCATGGGTAATGAGGTGAAGCATTGTGTAATATGGTGAATAATATGGTGAAGCATACAATACGGTGGAGCAGACAATGGTGGAGCATGTATGCTCTTATTCACTAATGTGGTAGTTAAACTTTAGAGCGAGAGTTCTTTTGTCGAAAGAAAGATATTGCAGGGCTGGTGGTAAGAGGGAAAGAGAAATGGAGAGAAATACATATAAGAATGCAAGTGAGAGGAGATTGTTTCGTTCCAAGGGACCTGAAAACGATAGACAGTCGTCACTAAGTCAACGAAACAGATCTCAGATCCGACTAATGTAGGTTTTGTAAGAAAATACATAGCAATCAATCTAGGTAATGTATGAAACCAATGTAGGTGATGTTTTATTCATAAAGTGATGAAGTTCCTTGTTCACCATACCTACTATCATAATCCAAACGTACACTTACCTATAGTGTGTCCAGATCAATGTGACAGCAAAAAAATAGGCATTGTTGCCAAACATGTCACCTGTGCAATGGTAGAGAATCTTTAAAAGGGGAAGGTATATTGCACAGTGCTTCCTCCGACAGTGAAACAAAGTCAGGTAAGGTAATATCCACCTTACCTGTCCTGGAATCCAACCTCTGAACTTAGAGCTACCTACTCTGCATTTTAAAAGAGAGAGTTTATCAAACCTGCCCCGGTGGCGTAGTGGTCAAGACGCTCGCCTGGTAATCAGGAGGGCGTGGGTTCGATCCCAGCCGAGGTATGGAATTTTATCCTCATTTATTTGAGAATTTGACCACGTAATAATGGAGCTCTAAGGGTTAGGTGGTAGAGAACGCCTAAGGCGTTAACCTCGCCTAGTGGTTGCCTTCCACTCAAGAGTCTATTATTATTATTAAAGAATTTTTAAAGTTAAAGTAATACAGTATTACAAAACCCCCACAAATTTATTATTACGACCGTATTTTTTATTATTTTCTACAAGTTCGACCATGCCTCAGGATGAACTAGCGGAATTCCGCAGCGAAGCGACGGAATTCGACTAGTTATTCATAGAATAAGTAGTGAGTGTATTTTATTTTGCAGGTATTATATTCAGTTTCCACTCCCTAGCTTATGTGTATGTAGGTACCCTAACTCCCTAACTTATACACTATACAGTATACAGTCTTAATGGTATGCCTTGGCTCCTTGCGGAAAGTTAATACTAACTGACTGGGGATATAAAAGAAGAAGAACAAAAGGAGAAGAAGGAGGAGGAGAACAAGAAGAAGAAGAAGAAGACGACGAGGATAGGAAGAAGAAAATAAAGAGGAAGGAGGAGGAGGAGGAGGAGAAAAAGAAGAAGAAGAAGAAGGAGGAAGATAAGAAGACGAGGAAGAAAAAGAAAGAGAAGAAGAAGAAGGAAGAAAACATTTGAGAGAGTACAATCGATTAGGTACCCATCATTTTTTTACCATGTATTTACTGAATTTACTCCTGATGTCCTGACAAGTCATCCAGTATGAAGACATGTGCTGTTTCTTCATTGACAATGACAGGCTAGATTGACAAGTCCAATATGTAGCAGATGTTTCATCGCAACGAAATAAAGACGGTGAAACACTAACTTTAAAAAAGAGGTTTGACAGAGGGAACTGTAACTGCTCAGGACTTATCATCCCGAAATCGAAGAGAGACAGGATAGACAAAGTTCGCCCCGGGCGAGAATCCAATTCGCGACCATCGCTTACAAGGCATACGCGCCACCTTCCGAGCTACATAACTAGGCTGGCTTTTTTTTTTTCCTTTAGGCGCTTTAACACTGATAAATGACAGGTCGTTCGCGCCGATTCCACACCAGTTTTCTTTTTTTTTTTTCAAGTAGGATAAGAGGGAGCGGACGCTCTCGACGTCATCTGTCAGAGCAGGAGGTCTTGGGAGAGAGGCTCGGATATGACCGTGAAGGGCGCAGGTGAGAATGTGTTGAACAGAAAGTATCTCGCCACACCTACAGGTAGACGGAGGGGCACGTTTGAATAGATGGCCATGTGTTGCCCGAGTGTGGCCGATTCTCATCCGGCATATCACGACCTCTTCATATCTGTTCTGCCTATCACTGGAAGGCCAGGGACTAGGCTGGCTTTTAGGTTAGGAGACTTGATAGAGGCATGTGTGTAATAGCCAAGGTCTTATCGTTCCGAAAGCGAATAGAGATGGAGGAAAGGATAGGAGAAAGCCAGCCGTTCCGAGAACGAACCTTATCTGTTTAGGATAAAGTTGAATCCGTCGGTAACCTCAGCTCTTACCATACATTAGCATTCTCATATTTCATTCAGGTGTTAATCCCATTCCAGCTAATGTGTTAAGCACTAAAATTACTAGAACAGAGAACAACAACTTTATGCGATAACTTCACAGCAGTACAGTGGAAATAAAATTCTACAGGGTGATCTAAAAAAAAGTGTGCACACAATTTTATCACCAGACATATGGGTATACAAGTACCTACGTCCCTGATGTCTTCAGAAAGTTCAAATAAAATTCTCCCAGAATGAAGGAAAATGAGGTTTTAGAAAGTCAGATTAGTTAGCTTGGATGGAAGTCAGAAGGGAGAACTTGCGCTGTAACCACTAGGTCGTGGGTTCAATTCCCGCCCGACCCAAACTTTCTTCTCCTTCTTCTTCTTCTTCTGCTGCTATCCTGTATTCCTCTCTCAGATTTCGGAACAATAAGTCCTTGGCAGTTACAGTTCCCTCTATCCAACCTAAAAAAAATTATGTCCTCATTTCGAGGTAGACATTTTACCAAATCGAGAGTTTTCTAAAACACCCTGTATAGAAAAGTTATGTATGTATAGGGAACAGACATATAGATGACCCTTTATTTTTAACCGCGTGGTGTGGTATAAAACCACAACCTTCAGGGACACTCCATAAAACATGGAGGAGAGAGGGAGAAAGCGTGGGTTCAATTCCCGTTCGGGCCGAACTTTATCCTAAAGAGACAAGGTTCGTTCTCGGAACGGCTGGCTTTCTCCTATCCTGTCTTTCTTTTCTCTTCGATTTCGTGACGATAAGACCTTAGTTGTTACAGAGTTCTTTCTCTCTATCAAACCTCGAAAAAAAAGGTCGTTTTAAGGTACATTATTGCCCCAACAAATCAATGTGTTTTTTTTTTCTGAAACACCCTGTATAGGAAATTTATGTATAGGGAACAGACATATAGATGACCCTTTATTTTTAACCGCGTGGTGTGGTATAAAACCACAGCCTTCAGGGACACTCCATAAAACATGGAGGAGAGAGGGAGAAAGAGAAGGAGATCGAGCGAGAGAGAGAGAGCTATAGATGGGTAGATGTGGGAGAGAGAGAGAGAAGATATGGAAAGAGAGAAAGTCACAGGAGATATTGAGAGAGAAAGAGATCAGGAGACGGACAAAGAGAGAAAGAAGGGGCTAGATGGGATGAGAGAGAGAGAAAGGAGAAGAGGGAAAGAGAGAGAGAGAAGATATGGAAAGAGAGAAAGTCACAGGAGATATTGAGAGAGAAAGAGATCAGGAGACGGACAAAGAGAGAAAGAAGGGGCTAGATTGGATGAGAGAGAGAAAGGAGAAGAGGGAAAGAGAGAGAGAGAGGGAGAAAGAGAGGAAGAGATAGATATAAAGAGAAAGAGGGACTATAATATAGGGAGAGAGAGAAAGAAGATGGGAAAGAGAGAGAATGTGGGGCATAAGCGCAAAAGGGAAGAAAGAGAGAGAGATAGAGAGAGAGAGAGAGAGAGAGAGAACAATATTATTACTCTATGATATGTTGGGAACTTGTGAGGAGGGGGAGGAGGTTCGAAAAAGCATGGGAAAACTTTCTAAAAAAAAAATGTATAAAAAATGGGTACCTACCCATGTACCTTCCTACTTTAAAATTTACATGCCATCGGACAGAATTTATATCGTAAAAAAACTGTTTCAAGCACTATAAGAGAGAGAGAGAGGTAGATAGATAGATAGAGAGAGAGAGAGAGAGAGTTCAAGCACTATAAAAGAGAGAGAGAGAGAGAGAAAGAGATAGAGAGAGAGAGAGAGAGAGAGAGAGAGAGAGAGAGAGAGAGAGAGAGAGAGGGACATTAATGTTTGATTTATATTCTACCCTTTACAAGTATAGTTCATATTCTCTCTCACACTCTCTAACTCTCTCTCTCTCCCCCCCTCTCTCTCTCTCATGGCTCATCCCAAGTTTTTTTTATTATTATTATGTTATAATGTTGAACCCCTCCAAATGATCCTTTTAAATTAGCTGTACATGAACAGAATCCTTCATCTCTCTCTCTCTCTTGCTTAGGGATTGCAATGCGGGATCCCGCAATCCCGCAATCCCGCGGGATCCCGCACCTTTTTCCAATCCCGCAATCCCGCAGTTTTTAGCTGCTGGATTTGCGGGATTTTTCGGAATTAATGGATCCATGAACTAAGATAAAAATACCACAAAGAAAGGTTTAAAATAGGTCGAATAACCCTTTTTTTTATGAACTCTACAGGCACCTTGATTTTTCTGTCTACAGGTAGTCTGGTTTCAAGTAGTGTTTCTTTTGTTCTCCTGATTTGAAAGGATGATATTGGTCTTGCAAATCTTGTATTTCTATCCATTCCTCCTACATCCGTTGAAGTAGAAAGAGCTTTTTCAGCCGCTGGTTTAATATGTTCTCACTTGAGGACCAGATTGTCAGACCAAAGTTTGTCAAGTTTATGTTTTTTGAGATCTCACTTTCAGATGAACAAATGCAGACCATCAACTGACCATGGACCATGCCTACATATTGACTAAGATTTAATTCATTTGACAATTTTTACCTACTTTCAATTTTCAATTCTGTTCTGTTTGTTCTGTTTACTTGAATTCATGTTCTGTTTGTTTAATTTTTTGTTTTGTTTTTATCCACAAGTTTCTATTTTCACGGTATAAACGCTGTAATTTTTATTTTCTTTAAAAACGAATTTAAATAAGACAATTGTGGTAAAGATCGTTATCTTTATTCAGCAGTGGATTGATAACAGCTGGTTATGATGATGGTGACGATGAAAACGAATTAAATTTTGTTTACCTATTGTACAGTTTTGTGATTAAAAGGTTAGCAATTACTTCAAATAGAAAGAAAATCGCAAAGAAAGAGTTTCAGTCACCTTTGGCGGGGGTTTAGGTGATAAATACCTATGTTGCCCCTTCAATTGCATAAGTGCGGGATCCCGCGCTGGATCCCGCGGGATTGGCCAAATCCCGCGCGGGATCCCGCGGGATTGGAAACGTGCGGGATTTGCGACCCCTACTCTTGCTCTTCTATTTCTGTCTTTCAACTCTCTCTCTCACTCTCTCTTTCCCTCTTTCTCTTCCCCTTCATCTCTTTCGTTCGATATCCCTCTCTCTCAGCTATCTTGCTATCTCTCTCTTTCCCTACTATTTCTGTACTTCAGTTCTCTCTCTCTCTCTCTCGCTCTCTTCCTCTCTCTGCTGTCGATCCTTTTGGTTCTCTAATGTTGACTTTCAGGACATTCACGACTGAATTTTAGAGTTACCTAAAAGAGTAAGTGGTTGGGTGGAAGAGCTCCTCCAGGAGAATCCTGCCACTATAAATAACACTTGTGAAGAAGAAGAAGAAGAAGAAGAAGAAGGAGAAGAAGAAGAAGGAGGAGAAGAAGAAAAGAAACTCACAGTCGAAAAAATTTCAGCCGATTACATTACTTTCCTTTGTTCAGGATAAGGAAAATAAAGAAGAGGAAGAGAGAAAGAGCCATGTTTTGACACAGTTTATAAAATTCACAATCTACCTATGTGTGTAGGTAGGTTTTGACTAGATAGTAAACACTGTAGGTAAATAATATAAACAGTACAGTTTAGTACCTACCCGGTACCCGCACGATAAATAATATTAAAAAAAACAGGTAGGTAGGTAGGTATAATAAAGGAAAGTAGAAACCATCAGGTTGAGACAAAATAACAGAAGGCACACATAGGAAGGAAGGACAGGGAAGAAAAGGCATTTTAGAAAACACACTCGATAAAAAAGAGAAAAGAGGGAAACGCTGTATAAACACGAGTGAATAATTGATGAAGGTGAAATAGACTGGGATTATATAGGCGAGAGAAAGCGAGAAATAAATGAAAGGATGAAGAGAAGGGAAGAAAAAAGAAAGGATGAGAGAGAAAACGGAGTGTAAACGAGGAAAGAGTGGAGGAAAAAACGAGAGAAAAGAGAGAGAGAGAGAGAAAGAGAGAGAGAAAGAGAGAAGGCAGAAAGAGACAAAAGGAAGAAAAGAGGAAAAGAGAGAAAAAATAATGAAAAGGAAGAAAGATAAAAAAAGAGGGGAAAGAGAAGGTAGGAAGGGAAAGGGGGGCGGGAGAGAAAAGTGAAAAAAGGAAGAAGAGAAGGGAGAAAAGAGGAGAGAGGTGGGAGAGAGAAGGAGAGAAAAGAAGAGAGAGAGAGAAGGTGCAGAAAAAGAGTATTTAGAGCCACAAGAACTTCACAAGGAAAGCTTCTGTCTTGATTGATGTAAAAAGATATGGGAAGTGACAATGAAGAGAGAAAAAAAGGAGAAAGGAAGAGCTTCTTCAGGAAAATCCTGCCACTGTAAATAAAGCCTAAAAAGGAGAAGAATGGAATTTAGCTTATTTAACTAAAAGACACTTATACACTTTGACATTGTATACACTTTGACATCCCTTGTATTATTCTATCTCTGTAACACAATAGTATATATCTAGATTTTTAGGTAGGTAGGTAATTATTTAGTATTAGGTAAATAGTTAAATCTTAAGTATACTTATGTCTTATATTATATTATAAAAACTCTGTAAATAGACCTTGCCAAAAGGCCTATTATATCTAAATAAATAAATAAAATAAATAAATATACCAAATTTCAAGTTTCTAGCTCTCACCCACGTCTCAAAAATCACAATGGCCCTTGTCAACTTTGTTTCGTCTTTTATCTTTGACTTTTAACTTCTGTCAGCCCTTTTTCCCTTGGCTTCCTAGTTTCAAATAATACTTGCATTCTTTCTTCTTCCTCTTTGTCTTCTTCTTCGTCTTCTCCTACTTCTTCTTCTTCTTCTTCTTCTTCTTCGTCTTCTTCTGCTACTTGTTCTTCGTCTTCTTCTGCTGCTTTTTCTTCGTCTTCTCCTTTGTGCTTTTCTAGACTCTCTTTGTGTTGAATTTTGACTGTCAAAAAGGTTAATCTCTGTTCTTATACAAGGTGTCTTCTTCTTCTTCTAGTACCATGTCCATTACTGAACGTTGGTGATCAAATTGGCTAATCTTATTGGATCTTGAACTATTTGATATAGGGATGTGTTTGTTTCTTGATACCATTCTCTCAGGTTCTGCATCCTGCTTGCTTGATCACTATTTGTTTTTAATTATGTACGGCCATGAGTAGGTATTAGGTAACTTTTTTTCATTCTCCTCCAAGTAGAATATGCTCTTGGAAATTTGGTAGACCACAGCCAAATAATAAGAAAAAAAAACTACCTACTTGTGCATAAAAATTATTTAGGGGTTTCAATTTTTCACAACATACCAATGCCTGTTGTATGTTCACACGAGATGTGTCATGTGTCTTTAAAGACTTTAAACGAAGTAAATATCGGTCAAACCAGAGCCACGTGCTACTCAGAACAAAGAGAAAAAAGAAAACGAAGGTAAAGAATAAGAACCTAATAAGGAGCAAGAAAAAAACGTGGAATATGAAGAACAAAAAGACGAAGGGGAAGGAGAAGAATAATTGAAATCGACAGGAAAAAAAGGATTGAGAAGAAGAACAGGAATAAGAGGAAGACAAAACAGCACAAGAAGAAGAAATGGATGAGTGAGAAGAAAAAAGATTGAGGATAAGAAGAAGCATATGATAAAGAGCGGAAGAAAAAGAAGACGAACAAAAAAAATCTGGTGTGAAAATCACACGACTTTCCTTATCCTATTGAATGATACTTATTTGAGTGTTCTTTTACAATACCTCTAACCGTTTAGTCGATATAGCTGAAAACCGCCAAAAAACGGTAGAAAACAGCCAAAAAGCGGTCAAAATACTGCCAACCGCAGCACCTATCTCAACCAAGTTTCATGTCGCATCCTTGTCATATTCTAAAGTAGTTTTTTTTTTAAAAAAAAAAAAAAAAAAAAAAAAAAAAAAACTACCTACTTTAGAAAAAAAAAGCTACTTTATAAGTTTAGAACAAAAAAAAGACCCTATTGAACTACAAAGGTAAGTCGCGGGTTGCGGGTGCGATTCACGCGCGGGGCGGAGTTTAATCTAGGTGTGGTTCGTTCTCGGAACGACTGGCATTGACCTATCTTCTGGAAACGGGATACTATGTCAAGTAGCATGATAACAAGATCTAATAGGTACCTTACATGATCATTAGTAATGTCGTTACTAATGATGGAATTCCGGATTTTCTGATTTTTCAATATTACCAATGATTTTGTAAGGCTGTAAGGTATACCTATTAGTCTTTTCTCATCTCGTTTAGGGATGAAATTCTTGTAAATTTGCTTTCCAGGAACGCAGCCGTGGAACTCTCTTCAAATATGTACTCCTTGTTCATTTATTTGTTATTTATAATGATTCAATATACACTCTCCCTCCCTCTCCTCCCCCCTCTCTCTTTCCCTCCCTCTCTCGCTCTCTCCCTCCCTCTCCTCCCCCCTCTCTCTCTTTCCCTCCCTCTCTTTCTCCCTCTCCCAACAGACGTTCTTTTTCCGTATTTGTTCATTTATAAATTCAAATTCAATAATGACAGTAGGGAGTGAGTAATAAAGGTTGAAGTGTAGGGGGAGTACGCAATAACGATATCTACATGTTTAACAGTAGGAGAGAGAGAGAAAAGGGAGAGAGGAGAGGGTGGGAGGGGGAAGAGGAGAAGGAGGGAGGAAGGGGAAAATGAGAAGGTATTCTCTGACGGGATAGGAGGGGGTACGCAATAACAGTATGTCTGGAACAAGTAGGGAGGGAGGACAGGGAGAGATGGTAGGAGAGAGGAGGGGAAAGGAAAGAGGAGAAGGAGGGAGAAGGGAGAGTGTACGCATAACGGTACGTTTTCAACAGGAAGATGAAGAGGAGGAGGAGAAATTGAACAGGGAGTGAGGGGAAGGAGGAATATAAATGGGAGGGAGGAGAGGGGAGAGAATTCTTCTAATACTCCACTGCTGTTCGCCAATTCGATTCCAGGAATTTTTTCAGTATTCGAAATTCGGAAAAATGGGTCAGTTCCCAACTTTTCAGACTGAGGAAAGAAAATATTGAATTTAATAATAACCAAAAACCATTTAACCCAATTTTTTCCCTACTTACTTAACCTTTTTAGAGCTCCATTCTCTATTATGAGGTGTTAAAGTTCTCACATGAATTGTTGTGTTTTGAAACGCTCAACGGCTTCTTCCTTCTGTCTTCGATTTGGGGACGATAAGACCTTAGCAGTTACCATTCCCTCTATCAAACTTCTTGAAAAAAATTCTCAGATGAAACTAAAATTCCACGCCTTGGCTGAGACTGAACCCTCCTTGGCCGTACACAAAAAGCCCCCCTCTGGGGCTTAGGTGTAAGGGTAAAAAGCCCTAAAAGTTGGGTTAAGCTTATACGATGATTTTTACGATTATACGATACGATACGAGCTTATACGATATACGATACGAAGCTTATACGATGATTATTATTAAATATGTTTATATTAGACATCCTAGGTTATAAAGTTATGAAATAGGTAACTACCAAACTTATTACCTTTATATGATACAATGGATACACGTTCCGGTTTTGGATCTTATCCGACTCGAGTTTCGTCCATCTCCGTGGACTTTTTCA
>NW_007378872.1:51158-68093 GCF_000475195.1 Diaphorina citri | reverse complement strand
TTCAAGCCGGCATGAGTTTTGGTTGTTCACCGAGTATTCACCGCAGACCACCAAAGCCAGCCCAGTTAGCTTGGTTGATAACGCGTCTGCCTTGTAAGCGCTAGGTCGCGGGTTCAATGCCCGCCCGGGGTGGAATTTATTCTGAAAAGATAAGGTTCGTTCTCGGAACGGCTGGCTTTTTCCTACCCCGACTTCCTTCTCTCTTCGATTTCGGGGCGATAGAACCTTAAGCCGTTACAGTTCCCTCTATCGAACCCATAAAAAAAAAAAAGATTAGGTACTCAGGATTCTTCTTCTTCTTTACTTGAAATTTTTCGTGTCAATTTTTTCCTTCCACTTCTTCTTGTTCGACTTCAGGAAAACCTCTTTTGCATATCAAGTAGGTAGTCACCCACGTGAAAATGGAAAAAGGGGTTTTCTTCTCTTCCTCCTCCTCCTCCTCCTCCTCCTTCTCCTTCTTCTTCTTCTTCTCCTCCTCCTTCTTTTTCCTTCTTCAACTCAGTCCCTTAGAGACGAGAAAAAAAAACCCGCTTGCTTCGCTCGGAAACGAGGAAAAATCTTTTATTTTTACCATGAAACTTGGGTTTTCTGACAAATTTTGTGAAACACACATCCTCTGATAATTTTCAAAACTTTTTTACCCCGTTTTTTTTACATTTTTTAAAGAACATAATTCATTACGTGCAGTTCGGAAGACGGAAAAAAATATTTCCCAATTTTTTTGTAGTAAAAAAAAGTTTAAAAATAATCATATTAATAATAATAATTGTTTCCGCTCCTAGAGGGTATTAAAAAAGTAAAAAAAAAAAAAAAAAAAAGGGAAATCTTGATTAATGATGTGATAATGTGATATTTTAGGTGTCCTAAGAGATCAAGCTATCAGGGATGTCCTTTTGTGTTGTCAGCAAGGACCTAGGATTAGAGATTTATAGTGTTAGGGCTAGAGCAGTGGTTCTCAAACTTTTTTGCATGCCGCCCCCTTTGGGCATATTCTCATTTTTTCACGCCCCCCTTACCTTACCCAACCCCTCGGTATATTATTTTTACCTATGGGTTTTATGGAATAACAAAACGAGAATTTGAAACTTTGAGATTTTTTTATATTCAAGTAAGTAGGTTACCTATTTATAGGTTTTATGAAATAACAAAACGAACCAACCTCAGTGGCTCAAGCAGTTAGCGCGGGAGGAATTTCAGAATTGGAGGTTTATGGTTCGAATCCCTCATAAGGTGAAACAGCAGTGATAATAAGCAGGGTAGACTAATTTCTGACAAGAATTAATCAATCTTAACATAATTAAATACCTTGAAATAACAAAGCGGAAAAGCTCGAGCCCCCCTGATTTGTCTCCACGCCCTCCAGTTTGAGAACCTCTGGGCTAGAGAGAATCCTTAAGGATAATATTAGCTAGTGGCGATGGAATGTTGAATCCACTAGTTCCCAATGGATCACCAAATTCAAGTATCCGGATGAGTAGTCAACCCACTCAGGTTGGGTAAGGTTAATGTGAGGAGACAGGTAGGCTACAAGCTTGTCGCTCGTAGCCGAATGGATTGTAAGGCGCCTTAGCAGTTCTAAAGAATCCAAAGTGACGTTAAATCTAAATGTCTATCAAACTTGTAAATATTTTTTCCTAAATCCAATTTTTTATGAAAATGTCAAAAATTCTATGTGCTCGCAATGTCAATTTATCATTAAGGACGAGACTGCTCAAGTGTTATATTTTTTCAATCCTTTTGTATGGTGCTGAAGCCTGGACAGTATCCAAATACTCAATGAAACGCTTAGAAGCATTTGAAATTTGAAATAAGTTACACCGAACACATTACAAACATAGAAGTTCTAAGAAGAATGGCAAAAGAAAAAGAAATCATCCATACAGAAGAGACAAGGAAACTGAAATATTTCGCACATATCATGAGACACCCCGACAAATACAGAATCCTGCACACTATCATACAAGGGAAACTCAATGGCAGAAGACCGAGGGGAAGAAGGAGACTTTCATGGCTGGGAGATCTCAGAATCTGGTTCGAGAAATCCTCAGAACAACTATTCAGAGCTGCCCAAGACAAACAAGAAATAGGAGTCATGATAGCCAACGTTCTCTAGGACACGGCACTACAAAAGAAGAAGAAATCCAATTTTAATGTCTAATGTAAAGCAGTGCAACATGTCCCATGTCTGTCAAAGTTCTAAATATCTTGTTCTAAATGGAGTTTGAAAAGTCTGATCTAAAGCAGTTCTAAATGTTTAAATTAAGGTTTTGGTTTACGCCTGTCTATCCCTTCCCTATTAACGTCCCTGATTCACAATAGGCAATTCTTTTGAAAAGAAGTCACTTGCAAAAAAAGGTAGGTTTTGTCCTCACATGCCTGAGAGAAATTAATTTCAGGGGTTTCAGGACATTTTTTCATATAAAAAAGCTCATTTTTCTCACTTCTACATACCTTATACCTTTGAGATAAAAGGTTTACAAAATCTCAGACGTGCGTAATTTTTTGTGTGCTTTTTCAAAAGGCGAGGGGGAGCGAGAGAGAGAAGTGTGTGATTGTGTTAAATTTTTCACCTAAGCCCTGTTTTATAAGAGGGACTTCTTGAGTTTTTTATTTGTAAAAATAATAATTATGTAGGTATTCATTTTAACCATCTGCACTTAGTGTAAAAAAAGAAAAATGAACAAGAAACTACCTACTTGGTAGCAAACCACTAAAAATTAATAACAATAAAAAATAAAATAATAATTATATGCCTAACTATACCTAATCGTTTGAAAACATTTCCGTTTTCCAGGTAAGTGAGCTGGAGACCTTTCAGTGAATACAGCCCATGATTTGTATAACCTAAACCTTAGAATGGGCTTTTTGTGTATGAAAGCAACCCACATTGTACCCACAGCTTGGTAAGTTGGGTAAGTTTATTATTTTGAACTATCCGAAACCCGTCGCTTTGCTCCGGATTTCTGCTAGTAAACTCCGGATTTCTGCTAGTAAGGCATGACCGTTCATGTCACTCATCTATTTAGTGGTCTCGGCGAAGCTTAACGAAAACGAACCGAAAAATAGCCTATAACCTTGACGGGAGTGCAAGCAATAAGATGACAAAATTTCATAGCAATCGGATGAGCGGTTTGGCCAGGCATAAAGTTCGAACAAACACACACGTTCATTTTTATATATTAGATAACGCTGCTGATAACCTTTCTTAGGCGATCATACAAATTTTGTTTTACATCCGAATTCTCGGAAAGGCTGACTTTTCTTTCTCTCTTCGATCTCAGAACGATAAGAACTCCATTTCACCCCAAAAATACATCATAAAGGGCCATACATAAATTCCATTGTTGAATTTTATTTCGGGTATTACAAAGGTCGTTTTTCCTACAAAGTACAAATGTGAAAGCTTTGTGTGAAAGTCTAAGTAGACTTTATTAATAAACCATTTGTGCATAAAAAAGAAACATCTCCAGAAAACAACATCACATTAGGGAGCCCCTGCTCCATCTTCCAAGTTTAAACTTCTGGGCTTGTACCCACTAGTTGTAATGAAATGAAATGGAAACTGTTGGTCAAAGCTATCTATCTACCTATCTTCTAGAATATAATACCCATCTTCTACATTTTCATTTCTCTTTCTCTCTATTTTCATTTCCTCCCTCTCTCTATTTTCATTTCTCCCTCTCTCTATTTTCATTTCCTCCCTCTCTCTCTACATCTCTTCCCCTTTCTCTCCCTACTGGATGATATATCACTCCCGAAAATCTCGAACTCCCCAGCCCGAAACAATTTTTTTTCCAATTTCCTTTGCCAAAGTAAATATTGGATATATTTTGTTTTGATTTATTTCGCAGCCCTTTGCTTCGGATTTCACACTCCAATCCATTTTTTTTTTCCGTAGCGTAGGTACATATTTCTATTTTCTGCTCTTTTTCTCCCATGATTCCTCCTTTTTTACTCTCTCTCTCTCTCCCTCTCTCTCTCCTTCTCTCTCCCTCCCTCTCTCTCTCCCTCTCCCTCCCTCTCCTTCTCTCTCTCTCTTTCTCTGTGTATCATCAAATTTACGAGACCTTGTTTAGACTACTCGGGTAGATAAACGGAGATGGACGAAACTCGAGTCGGATAAGATCAAAACCGGAACGTGTATCCATTGTATCATATAAAGGTAATAAGTTTGGTAGTTATACCTATTTCATAACTTTTAAGCTTATACGATTTCAAATCTCTAGACCACATTGGAGTTTTTTCAAGGAGGTTTTTGGGAGTTTTTTCATGAGAGGCCTCAATTAGACCTGTGATCGCCCCTGTGGTAGGCCCTTGAATCCAGTGTATGGTACGATGGGTGTATTTACTTTTCATTCTGGAAGTCTGGATATGTGAAACTGATGGAAGGAGGAGAAGAGGAAGGCTGAAACAAGAGGAACAAATAAATGAAAACATCATGTGAAAATGAGCAAATAAAAATGCTGAAAAAGGTTTTTTTTTACGGCTGAAACAAGAGGAACAAATAAATGAAAACATCATGTGAAATTGTGAAAATGAGCAAATAAAAATGCTGAAAAAGGTTTTTTTTTAACTTATTCTTGAGTTTCAGCGCTTGAAAAAAAAGAAGGTTTTATTGCCGCGCCGTTTTTATTACTCAACAATGAAACAACCGACATTAAGACTTGTGTGGTCTGTGTCGTAGCAAGCACATCCTGTCAACCTGATATCATTGAGCCCGGGACCTTCTGCATGGCAAACACGCTCATGCTAAACGGAAGAAGGTTCGTTCTCAGAACGACTGCCTTTCTCCTATCCTGTCTTCTTTCGCTCTTCGATTTCGGGACGATAAGACCTTAGCAGTTACAGTACTCCTCTATCAAGGGATGGGCTCTTTAAATGCATCCCTGATTATATCGTTCGTACCTAAAATGTGCCTTTCTAAACACAGAAGGTGACCTCCCTATTCCTGTTTGTCTGAATAAGGCCGTAATAACAACAGCAGATGCGTCCAAGATTCCATAAAGAAGGTGTGTGTACAAAACTTCCATCCTCAGAACAACTATTCAGAGCTGCCCAAGACAAACAAGAAATAGGAGTCATGATAGCCAACGTTCTCTAGGACACGGCACTACAAAAGAAGAAGAAATCCAATTTTAATGTCTAATGTAAAGCAGTGCAACATGTCCCATGTCTGTCAAAGTTCTAAATATCTTGTTCTAAATGGAGTTTGAAAAGTCTGATCTAAAGCAGTTCTAAATGTTTAAATTAAGGTTTTGGTTTACGCCTGTCTATCCCTTCCCTATTAACGTCCCTGATTCACAATAGGCAATTCTTTTGAAAAGAAGTCACTTGCAAAAAAAAAGGTAGGTTTTGTCCTCACATGCCTGGGAGAAATTAATTTCAGGGGTTTCAGGACATTTTTTCATATAAAAAAGCTCATTTTTCTCACTTCTACATACCTTTGAGATAAAAGGTTTACAAAATCTCAGACGTGCGTAATTTTTTGTGTGCTTTTTCAAAAGGCCGAGGAAGAGAGAGAGAAGTGTGGTATTGTGTTGAATTTTTCAGCTAAGCCCTGTTTTATAAGAGGAACTTCTTGAGTTTTTATTTTGTAAAAATAATAATTTAATGTAAAAACAAAAAGAAAAATGAACAAGAAACTAGCTACTTGGTAGCAAACCACTAAAAATTAATAACACCAGCCTAGTTAGCTTAGTTGGTAGTGCGTCTGCCTTGTAAGCGCTAGGCCGCGGGTTCGATTCCCGCCCGGGGCGGATTTTATCCTGTTGGGATAATGTTCGTTCTCGGAACGGCTGGCTTTCTCCTATCCTGTCTTCCTTCTCTCTTCGATTTCGGGACGATAAGACCATAGCAGTTACAGTTCTCTCTGTCAAACCTCTTAAAAAAATATTTATATAAAATATAAATATAAATAATAATAATAATAACAATAAATTAAATAATAATTATGTGCCTAACTATACCTAATGTTTGAAACATTTCCGTTTTCAGGTAAGTGAGCTGGTACCTTTCAGTGGATACAGCCATGATTCGTATTTAACCTAAAGCCTTGGAGTGGGTTTTGTGTATGAAAGACCACATGTAACCCACTAGCTTGGTTAGTTGGTAGTGCGTCTCTTGAACGCTAGGCCGATACCCGCCGGGCTTTTTCCTGATTGGATAATGTTCGTCCCCGAACGCCTGGCCTTCTTCCTATCCTGTCTTCCTTCTTGCTCGGCGAGTTAACCAAAACGATACCAGATAATAGCCTCTAAACCTCTAAGGAGTGCAGGTAATAATTGATAAATTATAGCATATGATGATAGTTATGTGCCTAAGTATAAAGTTCGAACAAATATCAAGTAGACACGATACCTTCAGGATACACCCATACTAACCAAAAGCCTTGGAGGGCTTCTTTATAAAGCACCCATGTACACACGATTGATATTTTATTATTTTGATAACGCTGCTGATAACCTTTCTTAGGCCATCATACAAATTTTGTTTTACATCCGAATTCTCGGAAAGGCTGACTATTCTCCCATTCCTCTTTCTCTCTTCGATCTCAGGACGATAAGAACTCGATTTCACCCCCAAAATACATAAAGGGCCATACATAAATTCCATTGTTAGATTTTATTTCGGGTATTACGAAGGTCGTTTTTCCCTACAAAGTACAAATGTGAAAGCTTTGTGAGTTTGTGGCCCATAAGGAAGGTATACATAGGTTACAGTCTACATACATTAGGTAAGTAAATAGGTCTTTATAGTATAGTTTAGGTAAATGTAGGTACATGATAAAGAATTACATTTTACCTACTAGTTGTAATGAAATGAAATGGAAACTGTTGGTCCAAAGCTATCTATCTATCTATCTATCTTCTAGAATCTAAATACCCATCTTCTTATCATCAGAGGTTCTCAAACTGGGGGGCGCAAGACAAATCAGGGGGGGGGGCGAGTTTTTCCTTTGTATCCTTGGTTACAACGTTGAAATTCTTGGTCAAGGTTGATGCACAACACCTACCTACCTACTTTATTATTAAAAATAAAAATAAGTTTCTCAAAGTTTCAAATTCTCGTTTTGTTATTCCATAAAACCCATAGGTAAAAATAATATACCGTGAAAAAATGAGAATATGCCCAAAGGGGGCGCCATGCAAAAAAGTTTGAGAACCACTGTTCTACATACATATTACCTAGGTAGGTATATCTATCTATCTGCCTACCTTTCCTTCTATATGTTCTACAAATATCGTTTGATCATTTTTCACTCCGACTGGCAAAGCTTATGCACCATTAAAAGGACATGGAGAGAGAGAGAAAATAGTACCTATGTCTTCCCTTAAGAAGACAAGGAGAGAGATACTGTTAGAAATAATGTGTGGGAGGAAGAGTAGAAGGGAAGGAGAAGGAGGAGGAGGAGAAGAAGAAGGAGAAGAAGAAGGAGGAGGAGAAGAAGGAGGAGGAGGAGAAGAAGGAGGAGGAGGAGAAGGAGGAGAAGAAGAAGAAGAAGGTGAAGAAGAAGGGAAGGAGAAGGAGGAGGTGAAGAAGGAGGAGGAAGAGTAAAAGGGGAGGAGAAGAAGAAAAAGGAGGAGAAGAAGGAGGAGGAGGAAGAGTAGAAGGGAAGGAGAAGAAGGAGGAGGAGGAAAAGAAGGAGAAGAAGAAGGAGGAGGAGGAAGAGTAGAAGGGAAGGAGAAGAAGAAGGAGGAGGAGGAGGAGAAGGAAAGGAAGAAAGACATAGAACATTGCTCACTGCTTCGAATATGAAGGAAAATTTCTATCTCCCTCCGCCTTCCCTCTCTTTTCTTCTCTCTCTCTCTGTCCATTTCTCCCTCTCTCTTCACTGTACTCTATCTTTCCCCTTCTTAATTTTTCTTCCTCCCCCTCCCTCAATCTCTCTTCTTTATCCATCTCTCTCTCCCTCATTTCGTTTGCCTTTCAAGCCATCCTTCCCTCTCTCTTCCTCTTTCCTATTTTCATTTCCTCCCTTTCTCTCTATTTTCATTTCCTCCCTCTCTCTATTTTCATTTCCTCCCTTTCTCTCTATTTTCATTTCCTCCCTCTCTCTATTTTCATTTCCTCCCTTTCTCTCTATTTTCATTTCCTCCCTCTCTCTATTTTCATTTCCTCCCTTTCTCTCTATTTTCATTTCCTCCCTCTCTCTATTTTCATTTCCTCCCTTTCTCTCTATTTTCATTTCCTCCCTCTCTCTATTTTCATTTCCTCCCTTTCTCTCTATTTTCATTTCCTCCCTCTCTCTATTTTCATTTCCTCCCTTTCTCTCTATTTTCATTTCCTCCCTCTCTCTATTTTCATTTCCTCCCTTTCTCTCTATTTTCATTTCCTCCCTCTCTCTATTTTCATTTCCTCCCTTTCTCTCTATTTTCATTTCCTCCCTCTCTCTATTTTCATTTCCTCCCTTTCTCTCTATTTTCATTTCCTCCCTCTCTCTATTTTCATTTCCTCCCTTTCTCTCTATTTTCATTTCCTCCCTCTCTCTATTTTCATTTCCTCCCTTTCTCTCTATTTTCATTTCCTCCCTCTCTCTATTTTCATTTCCTCCCTTTCTCTCTATTTTCATTTCCTCCCTCTCTCTATTTTCATTTCCTCCCTTTCTCTCTATTTTCATTTCCTCCCTCTCTCTATTTTCATTTCCTCCCTTTCTCTCTATTTTCATTTCCTCCCTCTCTCTATTTTCATTTCCTCCCTTTCTCTCTATTTTCATTTCCTCCCTCTCTCTATTTTCATTTCCTCCCTTTCTCTCTATTTTCATTTCCTCCCTCTCTCTATTTTCATTTCCTCCCTTTCTCTCTATTTTCATTTCCTCCCTCTCTCTATTTTCATTTCCTCCCTTTCTCTCTATTTTCATTTCCTCCCTCTCTCTATTTTCATTTCCTCCCTTTCTCTCTATTTTCATTTCCTCCCTCTCTCTATTTTCATTTCCTCCCTTTCTCTCTATTTTCATTTCCTCCCTCTCTCTATTTTCATTTCCTCCCTTTCTCTCTATTTTCATTTCCTCCCTCTCTCTATTTTCATTTCCTCCCTTTCTCTCTATTTTCATTTCCTCCCTCTCTCTATTTTCATTTCCTCCCTTTCTCTCTATTTTCATTTCCTCCCTCTCTCTATTTTCATTTCCTCCCTTTCTCTCTATTTTCATTTCCTCCCTCTCTCTATTTTCATTTCCTCCCTTTCTCTCTATTTTCATTTCCTCCCTCTCTCTATTTTCATTTCCTCCCTTTCTCTCTATTTTCATTTCCTCCCTCTCTCTATTTTCATTTCCTCCCTTTCTCTCTATTTTCATTTCCTCCCTCTCTCTATTTTCATTTCCTCCCTTTCTCTCTATTTTCATTTCCTCCCTCTCTCTATTTTCATTTCCTCCCTTTCTCTCTATTTTCATTTCCTCCCTCTCTCTATTTTCATTTCCTCCCTTTCTCTCTATTTTCATTTCCTCCCTCTCTCTATTTTCATTTCCTCCCTTTCTCTCTATTTTCATTTCCTCCCTCTCTCTATTTTCATTTCCTCCCTTTCTCTCTATTTTCATTTCCTCCCTCTCTCTATTTTCATTTCCTCCCTTTCTCTCTATTTTCATTTCCTCCCTCTCTCTATTTTCATTTCCTCCCTTTCTCTCTATTTTCATTTCCTCCCTCTCTCTATTTTCATTTCCTCCCTTTCTCTCTATGTTCATTTCCTCCCTCTCTCTATTTTCATTTCCTCCCTTTCTCTCTATGTTCATTTCCTCCCTCTCTCTATTTTCATTTCCTCCCTCTCTCTATGTTCATTTCCTCCCTCTCTCTCTATTTTCATTTCCTCCCTTTCTCTCTATGTTCATTTCCTCCCTCTCTCTATTTTCATTTCCTCCCTTTCTCTCTATTTTCATTTCCTCCCTCTCTCTATTTTCATTTCCTCCCTCTCTCTATGTTCATTTCCTCCCTCTCTCTATTTTCATTTCCTCCCTCTCTCTATTTTCATTTCCTCCCTCTCTTTATTTTCAATTCCTCCCTTTCTCTCTATGTTCATTTCCTCCCTCTCTCTATTTTCATTTCCTCCCTCTCTTTATTTTCAATTCCTCCCTTTCTCTCTATTTTCATTTCCTCCCTCTCTCTATTTTCATTTCCTCCCTCTCTCTCTATTTTCATTTCCTCCCTCTCTCTATTTTCATCTCTTCCCCTTTCTCTCCCAATGGGATGATATATCACTCCCGAAAATCTCGAACTCCAAGCCCGAAACAATTTTTTCCAATTTCCTTCGCCAAAGTAAATATTGGATATATTTGGTTTTGATTTATTTCGCAGCCCTTTGCTTCGGATTTCACACTCCAATCCATTTTTTTTTTTTTTTTTTCCTATCCTGTCTTCCTTCTCTCTTCGATTTCGGGACGATAAGACCATAGCAGTTACAGTTCTCTCTGTCAAACCTCTTAAAAAATATTTATATATAATATATAAAAAATAAAATAATAATAATAATAACAATAAATTAAATAATAATTATATGCCTAACTATACCTAATCGTTTGAAAACATTTCCGTTTTTCAGGTAAGTGAGCTGGAGACCTTTCAGTGGATACAGCCCATGATTCGTATTTAACCTAAGCCTTAGAGAGGGCTTTTTGTGTATGAAAGCAACCCACATTGTACCCACAGCTTGGTAAGTTGGGTAAGTTTTGAACTAGCCGAAACCCGTCGCTTTTCTCCGGATTTCTGCTATAGTAAACCCTTAAGGCATGGCCGTTCATGTCACTCATCTATTTAGTGGTCTTGCTCGGCGACACACACACACACACACACACACACACACACACACACACACACACACACACACACACACACACACACACACACACACACACACACACACACACACACACACACACACACACACACACACACACACACACACACACACACACACACACACACACACACACACACACACACACACACACACACACACACACACACACACACACACACACACACACACACACACACACACACACACACACACACACAGATTCATTTTTATATATTAGATAACGCTGCTGATAAGCTTTCTTAGGCGATCATACAAATTTTGTTTTACATCCGAATTCTCGGAAAGGCTGACTATTCTCCCATCCTCTTTCTCTCTTCGATCTCAGGACGATAAGAACTCCATTTCACCCCAAAAATACATAAAGGGCCATACATAAATTCCATTGTTGAATTTTATTTCGGGTATTACGAAGGTCGTTTTTCCTACAAAGTACAAATGTGAAAGCTTTGTGAGTTTGTGGCCCATAAGGAAGGTATAATAGGTACAGTCTACATACATTAGGTAAGTAAATAGGTCTTTATTGTATAGTTAGGTAAATGTAGGTACACGATAAAGAATTACATTTTACCCACTAGTTGTAATGAAATGAAATGGAAACTGTTAGTCAAAGCTATCTCTATCTATCTATCTATCTTCTAGAATCTAATACCCATCTTCTGAAGAAGAAGAAGAAGGAAAGGAGCTTCAAAGAATGTGTGAAAAGACGAAAGCAAAGGTATGAAAACAAGATGAAAGAATTGTGGGGTGGGAGAATGAGAAAAGAAAAGGAAGGAAGAGGAGGAACGAACGAGAGGAAGGGAAAGAGAAAAAAAAGGTAGGGAATGAGAAGCAGGCAAAGAAAGAGCGAGAAGGAGAGAGGATAAGGGAAAGAACAGAAGAGGAAAGAAGAAAGTGAAAGCAGTTGATGGAATGTGGGTGAGAGAGAAAGAAAGGGAGAGAGAAGGAGAGTGAGAGAGAAAGAAAGAGAGAGAGAAGGAGAGAGAAAGAAAGAGAGAGAGAAAGAAAGAGAGAGAGAAGGAGAGAGAAAGAAAGAGAGAGAGAGAGAGAAGGAGAGAGAGAGAAAGAAAGAAAGAGAGAGAGAGATAGAGAGTACTTCTTGATTAATGATGTGATAATGTGATATTTTAGGTGTCCTAAGAGATCAAGCTATCAGGGATGTCCTTTTGTGTTGTCAGCAAGGACCTAGGATTAGAGATTTATAGTGTTAGGGCTAGAGCAGTGGTTCTCAAACTTTTTTGCATGCAAAGTAAAAAGGAAGAAGTTCAAGAACAGATGGGAATGGGTGAGACAGAAGAAAAAAGGATTGAACGAGATTTGGCACTAAAAACTGACCATCGAAAATTTGACCCGATTACATTACTTTCCTTCCTATAGGAGAAGGAAAGTAAAAAGGAAGAAGTTGAAGAACAGATGGGAATGGGTGAGACAGAAGAAAAAAGGATTGAACGAGAAAAGGTGTTGAAGGCAATGAAGTGAACGTAATACGGTGGTGTCCCCCAGGGATGGGTTTTAGGACCCCAAGACTCGAGTATTTTATTTACCTTCTGTTTTCTCTCTTCCAATGTTTCTTCTTCTTCTTCTTCTTCTTCTTCTTCTTCTTCCTTCTTCTTTCTTCTTCTGCTTCTTCTTCTTCCTTCTTCTTCTTTTTCTTCTTCTTCGTCTTCTTCTTCTTTTTCTCCTTATTGTACCTAGATACCTAGCTAGTTCTAGGTATGTTATACCTATACTAAAACCTACATCTTACACGTTTTTCATTCATTACACACTGGATTTTCCACGTATTTTACACGGTTAAAGTAGGTTACCTATTTATAGGTTTTATGAAATAACAAAACGAACCAACCTCAGTGGCTCAAGCAGTTAGCGCGGGAGGAATTTCAGAATTGGAGGTTTATGGTTCGAATCCCTCATAAGGTGAAACAGCAGTGATAATAAGCAGGGTAGACTAATTTCTGACAAGAATTAATCAATCTTAACATAATTAAATACCTTGAAATAACAAAGCGGAAAAGCTCGAGCCCCCCTGATTTGTCTCCACGCCCTCCAGTTTGAGAACCTCTGGGCTAGAGAGAATCCTTAAGGATAATATTAGCTAGTGGCGATGGAATGTTGAATCCACTAGTTCCCAATGGATCACCAAATTCAAGTATCCGGATGAGTAGTCAACCCACTCAGGTTGGGTAAGGTTAATGTGAGGAGACAGGTAGGCTACAAGCTTGTCGCTCGTAGCCGAATGGATTGTAAGGCGCCTTAGCAGTTCTAAAGAATCCAAAGTGACGTTAAATCTAAATGTCTATCAAACTTGTAAATATTTTTTCCTAAATCCAATTTTTTATGAAAATGTCAAAAATTCTATGTGCTCGCAATGTCAATTTATCATTAAGGACGAGACTGCTCAAGTGTTATATTTTTTCAATCCTTTTGTATGGTGCTGAAGCCTGGACAGTATCCAAATACTCAATGAAACGCTTAGAAGCATTTGAAATTTGAAATAAGTTACACCGAACACATTACAAACATAGAAATTCTAAGAAGAATGGCAAAAGAAAAAGAAATCATCCATACAGAAGGGGACGAAAAAGAAAAAAAAAAAAAAAAAAAAAAATACCGCTTGCCTCGCTCGGAAGCGAGAAAAAATCTTTTATTTTTACCATGAAACTTGGGTTTTTTGACAAATTTTGTGAAAACACATCCTCTGATAATTTTCAAAACTTTTTTACCCCGTTTTTTTTACATTTTTTCCTTTTTTTTACATTTTTTAAAAAACATAATTCATTACGTGCAGTTCGGAAGACGGAAAAAAATATTTCCCAATTTTTTTGTCGTGAAGAAGAAGAAGAAGAAGAAGAAGAAGAAGAAGAAGAAGAAGAAGAAGAAGAAGAAGAAGAAGAAGAAGAAGGAAAGGAGCTTCAAAGAATGTGTGAAAAGACGAAAGCAAAGGTATGAAAACAAGATGAAAGAATTGTGGGGTAGGAGAATGAGAAAAGAAAAGGAAGGAAGAGGAGGAACGAACGAGAGGAAGGGGAAGAGAGAAAAAAAAGTAGGGAATGAGAAGCAGGCAAAGAAAGAGCGAGAAGGAGAGAGGATAAGGGAAAGAACAGAAGAGGAAAGAAGAAAGTGAAAGCAGTTGATGGAATGTGGGTGAGAGAGAAAGAAGGAGAGAGGGAAATTGAGAGAGAGAGAGTGAGAGAGAAAGATAGAGAGAGAGAAGGAGAGAGAGAGAGAGAGAGAAGGAGAGAGTTAGAGAGAGAGAAGGAGAGAGAGAGAGAAAGAAAGAGAGTTTTCCTTCGAGAGGGATTTTTCTAATGAAATTTTCGTGTACGCATTTCCCTCCGGGCTGTGACTAGTGAGAGAAAAGTCCCGAAAAAATCCCCCCCTTATGTTTCCCTCTCAATTCCCTTCCCTGAGGGACATTTTATTGGGATGGTCAGCCAAAAAAGAATCTGTGTGTTCTTCTTCTTTTTCATTGTCTTCTTCCTCTTCTCCTCCTCCTGTTTCTCTGTCTTCTACCTCCTTTTCTTCGATTTCGTCCTTTTCTTCTTCTTCTTCCTCCTCCTCCTCCTCCTCCTCCTCCTTCTTCTTCTTCTTTCTTGTTTTCTTCCAATATATCTTCATGTTTTTCTTTTTCATCTTCTTTCTCTTCTTCTTCTTCTTCTTCTTCTTCTTTTTCGTCTCCTTCTTCGTCTCTTTTTCGACTTTTTTTCTGAGACACAGCTATATGGCCCACGGGGAGTTTTCTGTTGGATTTTCTCATGTCTTTGAGTTCTTTGACGTCACAGACAGATACCTACACAGATATCCTTATTCCCTCCGCTAAATTTGAAGATGGTTCGGGATTTTTTTCGCCCCAATGATTCCAGACAACCGTTTTTTTTCGAGACAGTTATTTCAAAATTTGTGTTACTATGTATTCGTTTAATTAGTGTATTCTATTACCTTACTCGTATTTCTTTGCATTAGTACGTAATGTAGGAGGTATCTTAATTACTACTATTATAATACATACATACATGATAATTAGGAAAGTAATGTAATCGGGTCAAATCGGGTCAAATTTTCGATGGTCAGTTTTTAGTGTCAAAAAAAAATTTGAGGTCCCTAGAGCCTAAATCCAAAGTTTCAGCCATTGGTCCGTGTGTGTGTCTGTCTGTCTGTAAACAAAATATCTCGAGAACGGTAAGAGCTAGAGACTTTGTCTGTCTGTCTGTCTGTCTGTAAACAAAATATCTCGAGAACGGTAAGAGCTAGAGACTTGAAATTTGGTATGTAGCTGTGAAATGTGACAAGGATGCGACACGAAACTTTTGGTAAAGACCGGTGCAACGGTTGGCGGCATTTTACCGCTTTTTGGTGGTTTTCGGTGTAATTTAACAATATCTCGGGAACGGTATAAGCTAGAGACTTGAAATTTGGTATGTACTTCACAAATGTGACAAGGATGCAATTCAAAACGTTTGGTTGAGATAGTTGCTTCGCTTCGTGGTATTTTGACATGGACAGATTTCGACCCAAATGTGACAAGGATGCGACACGAAACTTTTGGTTGAGATGGTTGCTGCGCTTGGCGGTATTTTGACCGCTTTTGGACAGATTTCGACCGTCTTTGACTCAAAACATTTGGTTGAGATGGTTGCTGCGCTTGGCGGTATTTTGACCGCTTTTGGACAGATTTCGACCGTTTTTTGGCGGCTAGCGACAAAACGGTTAGAGATATTGTAAAAGTTAGTGTAAAAGAACACTCAAATAAGCATCATTCAATAGGATAAGGGAAGTCGTGTGATGTTCACACCAGATTTTTTTTTTTTTTCTATTTAGTTCGACCCTAAAGCATTCTTCTCAGAATAATAAATCCTTTTTCTTTCTTTTTCAAAGAGGAGGATCTACTTTGGATACTTGGATATTTTTTGACTCTAACCTTTGACTGGTTTCCTTTAGTCAGCTTGGAAGGTACTTTGTAAGCGCTAGGTCCTGGGTTTGTCGCAGATTTTATAAAGAATACCACGATACAATTTTATAAAGAATATTTATTTTAATCCACTAAAAAAGGTGCTGAAATACATAACTGAAGAAGTTAAAATAATTGGAAATTAAAACATTTGTAATGGGAATATTGGTGCCAAGAAATTCTGAGTCTGTAGTTTTTGCTTCGCACCAATCTAAAGGGGTCTGCCGGTTTTTGCTTTGCAGCAATCCAAAACTGCCATCCTGACATTGTAAATTTGGCTCCAAAAACTCCATTCTTCATTGATAATCCTGCTAGTCGTAAACTTGGCACGGGATTTGGTGTGAGATTTGTGGTTTTCCAAGGAAGACTTGAGTGAACTAATTAATCATGAACTTTTATACAGGGTGTCTTGAACCTTTGTTCCCAATCACGTTTCTATGCACTTACATCTGCAGAATACAGTTGATGAAATTTTACTATCCAACATGAAGTACCCTTTACATAAATACTTAAATACGTAACTATAACCAATAACCGGCCAAGTTAGCTTGGAGAATAACGCTAGGTAGAGGAGGAGAACTATCGATAGCACTATCGATAGTTTTGACTATCGAACGCTATCGATAGTTGAGGCTTGACTATCGATAGTTTTTTTCTGCACATTTTTCGTTTGTTTTGGTCGTTTTAGAAGTGAAAAGTGTAAAAAAATTGTAAAAAAAAAAAATTTTTAAAAAAAAAAAAAAAAAAAAAAAAAAAAAAAGTTGAAATAAAACCCTGTGACCTACGTGTACAGTTAATAATTTTCTTTAAATTAGGTTAGGTTAGGTATTGTTGGGGGATAAGACCTTTAGAAACAAGGAAAATATGTAATAAAAAAGCTATCGAAAACTATCGATAGTTTTTTTGAAAACTATCGATAACTATCGATGGCGCTGACTATCGATAGTTCTCCTCCTCTAACGCTAGGTCGTTGATTCGATTCCCACCCGGGGCGAACTTTATACTAAACGAATACCTAAGATTCGTTCTTTCAACTGTTGGCTTTGTCCTATCCCTGTCATCCTTCTCTCTTCGCTTTCGGGACGATAAACCTGCGTTGTTACTTAGTTCTCTTTCCCAAACCTCTTTTTTAACTAAAAAAAAAAAAAAAAAAAAAAAAAAAAAAAAAAAAAAAAAAGAAAAAAAAA
>NW_007378872.1:10000-50577 GCF_000475195.1 Diaphorina citri | reverse complement strand
CCCTCTCTCTCCCCCCCTCTCTCTCCCTCTCCCTCTCTCTCTCTCTCTCTCTCTCTCTCTCTCTCTCTCTCTCTCTTTCTCAGTGTATCGTCAAATTTACGAGACCTTGTTTAGACTACTCGGGTAGATAGAGCAAGGAAAGGGAATTGGAGGTAGGGAGAAAGAGAAAGAAGGGGGAAGATAGGGAGAGACAGAAGAGAGAGAGAGAGAGATAGAAGGAGAATGAGGAGAGAGTGAGACAGAGTAAGGAAAAGAAAGGAGAGGGAGAGAGAGAGAAAACAAGAGAGATGGAAGCGGAAAGGGGAGGGAGAGAGATAGAAATAAGAAAAGGGATGGGGAGGGAGAGAGATAGAGCAAAGAAACGGGATGGGGAGGGAGAGAGATAGAACAAAGAAAAGGGATGGGGAGGGAGAGAGATAGAACAAAGAAAAGGTAAAGGGAGAGAGAGAGAGAGAGAGAGAAAACAAGAGAGGTTCCTTGAGTATTTTGACATCTTTTGAAAAAGGAATGTTAACTCTACTTGTCAGGGTAATCTGTTTACTCTTAATCTCTCTCTCTCTCTCTCTCTCTCTCTCTTTCTCGCTCTTTCTCTCTCTCTCTCTCCTTAACTCACCCCTTCTCTCTCTCTCTACCTCTTTCAGTCATTCTTTCTTTATCTTACCCTTTTACCAACGATTTTGGAAGTTTGCTTCTTCTATCTCTCTCTCTCTCTCTCTCTCTTTCTCTCTCTTCTGAAGCTATTTGATATTCGAGAGTGTTGAGTGCTTTTCTAACGTTTGAAGAGAGAGGGAGAGAGAGGGAGAGTTAGAAAGAGATAGACAGAGAGAGAGAAAGAGAGAGAGAGAAGAAGAAGTAAGGAATGTCAGAGGAACATAATAAAAGAGCGGGGGTTAGAAAAGGAGGGAGTGAAAGAAAGAGAGAGAGAAAGAGACAGAGAGTGAGGGATAGAGAAAGGAAGGGAGAAAGAGAATAGAATAGAAAAGAGAGAGAGAGAGAGAGGTAAATGTTTGCTATCCTTTTTCATCAATCCATCAAGCGTGTATTGTATAAAGACAGAGAGTAGAAAGAGAGAGAGAGAGAGAGAGAGAGAGGCAGGGATAGAGAAAGATAGAGGAGAGGGAGGTAAATGTTTGCTATCCTTTTTCATCAATAAAGACAGAGAGAGAGAGAGAGAGAAAGAAAGAGAGATACAACTTGATCTTTGCTTTGTAGTTTGTACTTAATGAACAAGTGGTTAGGTGGAAGAGCTCCTTTATTAGAACCCTGTCTCTGTAGTGTGGTTCAGAGTCAAGCAATATACAAACAAGACGTCATCCTAACCAGCCTATTTAGATAAAAGGTTACATTTCCGGCCTGGGCGGACTTTATCCTGAACGGGTAAGATTCGTTCTCGGAACGGCTGGCTTTCTCCTATCCTGTCCTCCTTCTCTCTGTGATTTCGGGACGATAAGAGTGATAAGACCTTAGCAGTTATAGTTCCCTCTGTCACTTTTTTATACTAAAAATACATCATCTCTGTTGTTTCAAGAACGAACCTTTAGGATAAAGTACTCATCGGACAGGAATCGAACCCAAGATCTAATCACACGAGAGAGTTACAAGCTAGGCTGATGGCTAATTCTTTATTTTTTTTTTACCATCACCAGTATGAATAAACCAATGGACTATATTCTACGCTATTCCATTCTATTCTACTGTAGGTATTCTATTCTATTCCACAGAGAGGATAACAGCATCCTATTTCGATTAGCCACTTGAGACATTGACAATGGGGTTAAGAATAACACAATAGAGTGGTATAGGCACAAGAAATACCTCTCCATCCATTCCTCTGGAAAATGGAAAAATAGGGCTACAAGCTCTCTCTCTCTCTCTCTCTCTCTCTCTCTCTCTCTCTCTCTCTCTCTCTCTTATTCCTATATTTGTACATTTTGATCATGAGATTCATATAAGTCATAAGAAATCACGGGCGAGAAAGGATAGAGAGAGAGGGAGAAAGAGGGAAAGAGAGAGAGAGAGAAAGAGGGAAAGGAGAAGATTTGATAAAAAGTAGGGAGAATTATTTGACAGTCAAGTGGATGGATGTACCGACATTATTTGTTTGCGAATGAATTTCATTTTCATTTTCCTCTCATTTTTCTTTTCATCTTCATCTCTCTTCTTCTTCTTCTTCTTCTTCTTCTTCTTCTCCGTTTCTTTTTCTTCTAAAGTTGTATTTTTTTTTTCTTTCTTTGATTTTTCCCTTCTTCTTTTGTCCTTCTTGTTTTTGTTCTGTTTCTTCTTTTTTTTTCATGGTTTTTCTTCTTCTTTTCCTAATTTCTATTTCTTTTCGTCTTATTATTTTTGAACAAAAACATTCACTCTCATTCCATCTGTCTCTCTCATACCCATTTCGTGTCTGACCCTCTCTCTCTCTTTCTTTCTTCCCCTTCCTCTCTCTATGAAGTAAGAAAATCTTTTTTCCACCGATCTCTCTCTCTCTCTCTCTCTCTCTCTCTCTCTCTCTCTCTCTAATGAGATATCTATCTAAATTCTAAAACATGAGAGAAATTTTTACTTTCCATTTTCTTCCATTCTCTCTCACCCTTTTCGCTGTCTGGCTGGAAATTATTTTTTTGACGTCTTAACAAAACAAAATAGAAGGTCGAGAGAGAGAGAATAAGGAAAGGAGGGGAAATAACAGCAGAGAGAAAGAAAAAGAGAGGAGAGGGGAAGCTCATTTTCTTCTACTTTTTGACGTCAAGTATATGAAATTTTCAAACATTAGAGTGATGTTGGTGTTGGGAGAAATTAAGAGAGAGAAATAGAGAGAGAGAGAGGGAGAGAAAAATAGAGAGAGAGAATGAGTCAGTGGGAGAGAGAGAGAGAGATGAAAAATCTGAACTGTAACAAACCGGTGATATCAAGAAATCAAGATCTGACGGAAATATCGTTTTCAGAATTTTATTTCAGACTGATCTATTGTACGAAAATCTGAACTTGTGTGGGAATTCGAGGTATTCAGACGGTCTGATCGGGTGGAAATATTTGAACGTGTGTAGCTTACTCAAGGCGGACTGGCGAACGGAGGGTACTGGAAGCAAAACTCGAAACATTTGAATTTATACTCTCAACAACTTGGTGCACAACTTCACACTACTCTTCATTCCGAACAAAACAACATCATAAAAAAGAGCAAAGTTGTAATAAATGTACAAAATGCAACTTAGTTTATTTTTATCGCCACTCCAAATGTCGTAGAGTTTGGAACAGATAAAGGGGGATATATGTTAGGGGGAAATCTCTCTCTCTCTCTCTCTCTCTCTTCCCCTCTCTCTCTCTCCCTCTCCTCAAAACACATTTGACAGCTACATACCAAATTTCAAGTCTCTAGCTCTTACCGTTCTCGAGATATTTTGTTTACAGACAGACAGACAGACAAACGGCCCAGATTACAATATTATTCTTATTATTATTATCATTATTATTAAATGCAAAGATTCGACTTTTGTCACTGAAATAATAATAAAGCCAAGCAGACGGAAAATTTGTTGCTCGCGTTATTTTGTCAAAATTAAAATTACATTTTGTATTCATCTCGTATTTACTTAGAATTTTTTTTCTTTTATTAAAAAGAAATAAGTAAAGAAAATCTCAAAAATGTTGAATTTTCGAAATTCCAATGTAAGAAGAATTTGAATATGAAGACATTTTTTAAAATTGCGTGTTTTGACACTAAAAACTGACCATCGAAAATTTGACCCGATTACATTACTTTCCTTCCTATAGGATAAGGAAAGTAAAAATATAGGGCTACAAGAGAAAAATATAGGGCTACGAAAAAAAAATATAGGGCTACGAGAAAATATAGGGCTACAAGAGAAAAATATAGGGCTACAAAAAAAATATAGGGCTACAAAAAAAAATATAGGGCTACGAGAAAATATAGGGCTACAAGAGAAAAATATAGGGCTACAAAAAAAATATAGGGCTACGAAAAAAAAATATAGGGCTACGAGAAAAAAATAATATAGTGCTATGAGAAAAAATAGGGCTACAAGGGAAAAAATGGGGCTTTAAAAAAAATAGGGCTACGAAATAAAAAATAGGACTAGGTACTAGGAAAATACAATGGGAGTACCGTAACTACTTGAGACTTAATAATCTTGAGATGATGGGGTAGTGGTGCAAAACGCCAAGTTTATTACATTTAAAATCGACTGATTTTTGCTAACCTTTGACTGGTTTCCTTTAGTCAGCTTGGAAGGTACTTTGTAAGCGCTAGGTCCTGGGTTTGTCGCAGATTTTATAAAGAATATTTATTTTAATCCACTAAAAAAGGTGCTGAAATACATAATTGAAGAAGTTAAAATAATTGGAAATTTAAACATTTTGGGTCTGCAGTTTTTGCTTTGCAGCAATCCAAAACTGCCATCCTGACATTGTAAATTTGGCTCCAAAAACTCCATTCTTCATTGAGAATCCTGCTGGTCGTAAACTTGGCACGGGATTTGGTGTGACATTTGTGGCTTTCCAAGGAAGACTTGAGTGAACTAATTAATCATGAACTTTTATACAGGGTGTCTTGAATCTTTGTTCCCAATCTTCCCAATCACGTTTCTATGCAATTACATCTCCAGAATACAGTTGATGAAATTTTACTATCCAACATGAAGTACCTTTTATATAAATACTTGAATACGTAACTATAACCAATAACCGGCCAAGTTAGCTTGGAGAATAACGCTAGGTATAGGAGGAGAACTATCGATAGCACTATCGACAGTTTTGACTATGGAACGCTATCGATAGTTGAGGCTTGACTATCGATAGTTTTGATAGTTTTTTTCTGCACATTTTTCGTTTGTTTTGGTCGTTTTAGAAGTGAAAAGTGTAGAAAAAAATTGTAAAAAGTAAAAAAGAAAAAAAAAAAAAAAAGTTGAAATAAAACCCTGTGACCTACGTGTACAGTTAATAATTTTCTTTAAATTAGGTTAGGTTCGGTCTTTTTGGGGGATAAGACCTTTAGAAACAAGGAAAATATGTAATGAAAAAACTATCGAAAACTATCGATAGTTAAACTATCGATGGCGCTGACTATCGATAGTTCTCCTCCTCTAACGCTAGGTCGTTGATTTGATTCTCACCCGGGGCGAAGTTTATACTAAACAAATACCTAAGATTCGTTCTTTCAACGGCTGGCTTTCTCCCATCCCTGTCATCCTTCTCTCTTCGCTTTGGGGACGATAAACCTCCGTTGTTACTTACCTACCTAGTTCTCTTTTTCAAACCTCTTTTTTAACTAAAAAAAAAAAAAAACAAAACAAAACAATAATAGTAGTAATAAAAAAAAAAATTGGACACCCTGTATGTGTACTGCATGTTGCATACCTAATGTTTTTTTGAAAACTATCGATAACTATCGATGGCGCTGACTATCGATAGTTCTCCTCCTCTAACGCTAGGTCGTTGATTCGATTCCCACCCGGGGCGAACTTTATACTAAACGAATACCTAAGATTCGTTCTTTCAACAGTTGGCTTTGTCCTATCCCTGTCATCCTTCTCTCTTCGCTTTGGGGACGATAAACCTCCGTTGTTACTTAGTTCTCTTTTTTAACTAAAAACAAAAAAACAAAACAATAATAGTAGTAATAAAAAAAAATTGGACACCCTGTATGTGTACTGCATGTTGCATACCTAATACATTACGCTATCACCATTACCTCATCATGGGTCACTGCTCACACATACATCTCAGCCCCTGGAAAATGGGTTATATGTACTGGTATATAGTTCTGACCCAGTTACCATCAGCCAAAACTGGGTTAGAAATATATCTTTTTCCTCTTGGTCTTCTTATTCTCTTCCCTTCCTCCTCCTCCTCCTCCTCCTCCTCCTCCTCTTTCTTCTTCTTCTTTTCACTTCTTTTTCTGCTCTTCCTTTTTCTTTTCTCTTCTTCCTTTTCTTCCTCCTCCTACTTATTCTTCTTCTTCTTCTTCTTCCTTTCACTCCTTTTTCTTATCTTTTTCTGCTGTTGCTGCCGCTGCTGCTTCTTCTCCTCCTTCTCCTCCTCTTTCTTCTTCTTCTTCTACTCCCTTTTTTTTCCAAAGTCGAGGAATATTTCAAAAACACGATAATATTTTAAAACAGAAAACATGAAAAGAAGAAGAAGAGAAATAATAATAATAATAATAATATTTTGCGCAAAAACTTTTCCCAGAAAATTCAATTATCGGCTCTGAAAACTGAACAAACTCTTTCAGGAAAATAAATACATAAAAATATTTCAGGAAAAATAAAATAAAAATGTATGAACATTTTTTTTTTTTTTTTTTTTTTTTTTTTTTTTTTTTTTTTTTTATTTTAAATTTTTTTTTTTTTTTTTTTTTTTTTTTTTTTTTTTTTTTTTTTCAGAACCGTTCGAATAAATACGAATAATATTATTTTTATTTTCATGATTATTTTTCCAAAGTTTTTCAAGGGTGAAAAAGAGAACTTTGTACAAGGTTTTCCCAAGGATTTTCAAGGTTCTTTTCTGTTATGATTTGATTTTTTTTTAAAAAAATTTTTTTAAAGGTTTTCCCCAGGGTTTTTAAGGTGTTTTTTTTTTTTTTTTTTTTTTTTTTTTTTTTTTTTTTTTTTTTTTTTAATGAGATAACTTTGGAAAGTTCTATTTTTTCTCGGGTTGTAGAGAATGATATCAGAGTATCATTTCTTGGAATATGATTTTTATATGCTTTTATTTCATTGAAGATCTTTGTTTGTTTTTATTATATGGGTCAAACCACTCAAATCTTGAAATAGCCTCCTAGGTTAGAAAGCCTGTCTGGCCTCCTACGTAGTATGGTATAAATTTATAAAAGGTAGCCAAAGAGAGCCTGCCTTGTTAGCGCTAGCCCAGACGGTTGCGCTGCCCTGGTTCGATTTTGGCCTAAGGCGAACTTTATTCTAAACAGACACGGTTCGTTCTCGGAACGACTGGCTTTCTTCTATCCTGTCATCCTTCTATTCGATTTCGGAACCACAAGACCTCCGTTTCTTCTTTACTATGGAGATCTTACTATAGACCTACTATGGAGATCTCGTGAAAAAATCTGAACTGTAACAAACCGGTGATATCAAGAAATCAAGATCTGACGGAAATATCGTTTTCAGAATTTTATTTCAGACTGATCTGTTGTACGAAAATCCGAACTTGTGTGGGAATTCGAGGTATTCGGACGGTCTGATCGGGTGGAAATATTTGAACGTGTGTAGCTTACTGGTGAAAAAAGAAGAGGAGAAGGATGAGAAAGGAGGAGGGAGAGGATGGAAAGGAAGAGATCGAAAAAAGGAAGAGAATGAACAGGAGGAGAAGGTGAAAAAGAAGAAGAGGAGTAGAAGGAGGAAGAAAAGGAAAAGAAAGGTGAAAAAGGAGGAGGAGGAGGAGAGAAAAAGGAAAAGGAGGAGGAGGTGAAAGAAAAGAGGAGGAGGAATAAGAGGAGGTGAAAAGGCAGAAGAAGAACGAAAAAAATGGGCGGAAAAAAGGAGTACTAGGAGGAGAAAGAAGAGGAGAAGGACGGGATAGAGGAGGAGGAGAAGAAAGAGGAAGACGAGAAGGTGAAGTATGCAGAATATAAACTGACAATATTTGAAAAACGTCAAAATTCCAGAGTTAAAGCATATTTTTAAAAGAAAAGGAAAAAAAAAATACCTATCTCAGAATTGGAAGGGTTCTGGAAAAAAATCGATAAAAAGAAAATGTAAAAGTAATAAAACCATTCCAGCATTTTCTATTTGCTTAGCGCCCTTTCCAACCCTTTTTTCCTTCATAAACAACTCCATTACAAAAGCATATTTAATAATAAAATAAAAAATAGAGAAAATCCTTTTTTCCCTGATTCTATTTTCTCGGCCCCGAATTCAACTTGGTGAGTTCTAGAATATTACGCCAAAATAATCATTTTTTACATTACCTAAATAAAATGCGAGTATAACAACAAGAAGGAGAAGAGAAGGAGAAAAGAAGGAAGAAGAAGAAGAAGAAGAAGAAGAAATCTATAGGTCAGATAGTAGATAGTAATAGAAGACACCAACCTCAGTGGTGTAGTGGTTAGCGCGGTGGACTTCAGATCTGGAGGTTGGTGGTTCGATCCAAGTCAAGCCATAAAATTTAGCATAGTGCATTAAGCAGAGAACGACATTTGTGACAAGCATTTATGCTTAACACAATTAAAATTTAAAAAAGTAATAGAAGACATTTGTGGCAAGCGTTTTGGTATGCCAAACATAACTAATTCCTATTTGCAAAAAAAATATGAAAAAAAAAAATGATGGTTGTCACAAAAGTCGCAAGTCATTCGCCACAGTGCTCTAAATTTCATTACTTGACTTGGACTCGAACCGCGAACCTCAAGAGCCAGAGTCCTCACCTCTGGTTGAAAAGAGCATTGTTTTGAAACACGGATTGTGTAGGAGTTGGATTCTTGGAAGCTTAAGACCGGCCACTCACTATCAGGTAGACCTGACAGGTGCGGCTGAAAAGGTCCGGCCTGTCAGGTCATACCTGATGAAGACACACACTATCAGGTAGACCTGACAGCTACGGCTGAAAAGGTCCGGCCTGTCAGGTCATACCTGATGAAGACACACACTATCAGGTAGACCTGACAGGCGAACCTGATCAGGTGTACCTGTCTGGCCTACCTGAGAGTGAGTTTCTAGACTAACCCAACCTTTAGGGCTGTCCACCCCTACACCCAAGCCTCGGAGTGGGTTTTTTATGTATGGAGTTGACCTGAAAAGGGGGAAAGTTGTGGGTCAGTGTTTCCTGGCGTTTCGCACAACCACTGTCATCGGTCTGATAAAAGTCGACAAGAACGGGGTTCTAATATTTTCCATCTTTCCCGTATAATATTCCTTCTCCTAGTTTGCGACGTTTTCTTCTTCCTGTGTGCCATTTCTTCTTTCCTCTTTGCATAAACTACCAAACAGGGTCTGCTTGAACACCGGTTCAGATAATTCAGCTTGTGAAGACCAACATTCCCATAAATGTGCCGTCAATTCCAATATTTTTTCGATATCTCAAACTGGTCGATAAAGTTGAATACTCTTTTTCCTGTGTGCCATTTCTCCTTTCCTTTTTGCATAAACTACCAAACAGGGTCTGCTTGTACACCGGTTCAGATAATTCAGCTTCTGAAAACCAACATTACCATAAATGTGTCGTCCATTCCTATTTAAATATTTTCCGATCTCTCAAACTGATTGGTAGAGTTGGACACAAAAAAGCGGGTTGGATTCCTGCCCGGGGCGGATTTTATCCTGAAAAGTTCGTTCTCGGAACGGTAATACAAAAAATTTGGACCGATTGCAATACTTTCTCATTACCTTGTATAGGTTCCCTATACGTAAGGGTAATAGAAAGTAAAAATGCTGGTTCGATTCCTGCCCGGGGCGGATTCTTATCCTGAACGGATAATGTTCGTTCTCGGAACGACTGAATTTCTCCTATTCTGTCTTCCTTCTCTCTTCGCTTTCTGCACGATAAGTCCTTAGCAGTTACAGTTCAATCTCTATCAAATCTCAAAAAAAAACTCAACACCGAACACCAACATCTACAGAGTACTGCACCGAAAATTGGAAGAAAAAAAAAATGATTTAGAGCACTTAGATTGTTTTCCCAGATCTCCACTTGATTCTCATGTTCAGATTTTTTCAAAGGACCCTGTTTTTAGAGAGCAGGGAAATTTATGAGTGAACATAATAAACGTGTAATGGGGTTATAGGGATACTGAGAATGAGGAGAAGGAGGAGGAGGAGAAGGTGAAAAAAGAAGAGGAGGAGGAGGACGAAAAGGATGAGAATGGAGGAGGAGAAGGAGACGGAGGAGGAGAAGGAAAAGATTGAAAAAAAAGGAAGAGAATGAACAGGAGAAGGTGAAAAAGAAGAAGAGGAATAGAAGGAGGAAGAAAATGAGGAGAAAGGTGAAAAAGGAGGAGGAGAAGAGAAAAAGGAAAAGGAGGAGGAGGTGATAGAAAAGAGGAGGAGGAATAAGAGGAGGTGAAAAGGCAGAAGAAGAACGAAAAAAATGGGAGGAAAAAAGGAGTACTAGGAGGAGAAAAAAGAGGAGAAGGACGGGATAGAGGAGGAGGAGGAGGAGAAGGAAGAGGAAGACGAGAAGGTGAAGTATGCAAAATATTGTCAGTTTATATTCTGCTGATGGCGACATTTTGTTTCGGAGGAAGCAGATTTATGTACTAGTACATACTGCTATGTAGAGTATACCTATTTATGTATATTAGAGGTAGAGGTACCTTTGATAGAGATTGGATTTGGATTATTGGCATCATATATTATGTATGTATAATATGCATATGCATAAGTACATAGGTATCGTCTCGCTCGGAAATTGGAGATTTTTTTTATTATTATTTTTATGTACAGGATGGCAACGGAAGAGGGTCGGATTTAAAAGTAAAGAAATTGTAGTTTTTTTAAAGATTTTTAAGTCAAAACCTAGAAACAAGGTTTGGCCCAATCGTTTGTTAAAAAAAAAAAAAAAAAAAAAAAACCCAACAGTAACACAAGTAAATTAATAATGGCCAATTTTCCAAAGGAAAAAAAATAACGAAATTTGATCTTCTTCTTCTTCTTCTTCTTCTTCTTCTTCTTCTTCTTCTTCTTCTTCTTCTTCTCCTACTTCTTCTTCTTCTTCTTCTTCTTCTTCTTCTTCTTCTTCTTCTTCTTCTTCTTCTTCGCCTTTTCCCATGTTCAGATGGGGTCGGCGTTTGTCGTCGGCCTCTCAATCAGCTTTAGAGTGATCGCTTTGAGGCCAACTGGTTTCGGTTAAACAAAATTTTCCGAGTGGGATGCCCTTCGCACTCAACCTTTGCTATTGATAGTATAGCATAAGGAAATTTGGACAAGTTTACTCCCTGTTTATAGTCCCCGAGCTAGACGCTGATCTAGTTGCTAAATTAAATGCTTTTGGAATATCTTAATTATCCCTGTATCTTTATCTTCATCTGATTATATTGGAGATTTTGGTACACCCTGTAATTTTTATCTCCAAGTGGAACTTTGGCAAAAGTTTCGAAACTTTGCTATCTTCTCTCTCTCCTTGTAGTCTTTATGAATAGACCAAGTTTATAGATACCCTGTAATTTTATCTGATAATATTGGAGTTTTTGGCTCACCCTTTATTTTTTATTTTCAAGTGGAACTTTGGCAAAAGTTTCGCGAGACATTGCTATCTTCTCTCTCTCCTTGTAGTCTGGTTGTCAGTGTCATTTTTAGTTGGCCAAGTTTGTGCTGTGCTCTATTTCCTTTAATTGCATTTATACAGGGTGTCAAAAATGACTTTTTACCACGCCATATCGACTGATTGAACGAACGAACTGAATTCCCAAATTTAATTCAAAGATTTATCCGCTAACTAGTGTGTCTATTTGTTTTACCATTATAATTCTTTTATAAGTAGAGCTTTTTTTTTTTTCAGATCTATTTTTTTTTTATTTTTTTCAAGTGGTTTGATGTGTAGGGAACTGTAACTGCTAGGGTCTTATCGTCCCGAAATTAAAGAGAGAAGGAAGACAGGATTAGGAGAAAGCCAGCCGTTCCGAAAACAAACGCTATCCTTTCAAGACAAAATCCGCCCCGGGCGGGAATCGAATCCACGACCTAGCGTTTACAAGGCAGACACAGTACCAACCAAGCTAACTAGGCTGGCGGGTTCTTTTTGCAGCCCGTCCTGTTAACCAGTCTTTTTTACATCAACCCGTCCTCTTTTGCCTTTTAGTGGCAACCTAGTGAGGTCTGAGTGGCAACCTAGTGAGGTCTGACCCCTGTCAGACCTCACTAGATTGGTACTAAACACGATTTGTCAAAGGTAAAATTACTTTCTAATAATTATTGTGTACATGTGTACAAAAAACATTGTGTAAATGTAAATGGAAGTGAAAATCGGGTTTCATATCATTTTATCTCACCCGGTATACAAAAAGTCGTTGCTTGTATTCTCCTTGTACTTTGTTGTTCTTGCACCGCGCAAAGTTGACATAGAATGGAAACTAGAAAGAGAAATAGAGCGGAAATAAGATAGGAAGGAGAGGGAGGAAGAAGAAGGGAGGAAGGAGAGAGGGGGCAAATTGATGTTTAAACGTATGATTTAATACCAAAATAGAATGAAATGTCAATCTCAAATACCCTTCATCGGTGATGACAATATTGTGAGCTTTCTAAAGTTGACAGCACGTATGCGTCCATATTCGGGTTCTCTTTATTGGGATCTTCTTATCACTTTATGCTGACACAGGAGTACAGGAGTCACGACTGTCAGTTTACCTTCAGGGTGACTGCCCCTAAACTTCACTGTCTGTTCACGAAAGATTTTGTGATTTTCTGACACCGAAGGAATAAAATCACCTTTTTTCGGAGATCGCTCTCCTTCTCTCTCTTTCTTCTCTCTCTCTCTCTCTCTCTCTCTACCTCTCTCTCTCTCGACATTTCTGTTGGATAGCATGCTGCAATGGAGACATCACCAAATTGAAATAAGAAAAAAAAATCTCAAATTCAACAAAAATGTGACACCTTTAATATGGAATCGGATATTGACAATCCGAAGAAGAAGAAGAAGAAGAAGAAGAAGAAGAAGAAGGAGGAGGAGGAGGAGGAGGAGGAGGAGAAAACGTGAACATTCTGAGAAAAAGGAGAGAGAAAGGGGATGGAAGACTAACCTGGGGAGAAAGATGAGAACAATATTACGGAAGGAGACATAGAGACGGAGAAGAGAGAGAAAAGATCGAAATCAGAGATGGGAGATAATTTGGAGAGACGGAGAAATAAGGAATGGGAGAAAAGGGGATTTGAGGGAGAGAAGAGTCAGGGAGCAAGACGAGGAGAAGACTACGAAAGGAGATATAAAGAAGAAGAAGAAGAAGAAGAAGAAGAAGAAGAAGAAGAAGAAGAAGAAGAAGAATAGAGCTCTAGCTTATTTATACAGATCGCATAGGACCTTTACTCCAGCAGAAGGCCACTATGTACTGTTATTGTGGTAAAATTCTCAAATTATATTGAAGGATAATATTCCATGCCTCGACTGGGGTCGAACCCACGCCCTCCTGTTTACAAGACGAGCTCTTGACCACTACGCCACCGAGGCAGGTTTTCTCAAGATTATTTAAGACGCCACTGGCCATTTCTTAATGGACCCAGGACTCGATAGGATTACAGGTATCTTAGGGTATAAGGAACACCCTGGTGAAGCTTTCACAAAGGATTATGCTGATATCTTACTTTATATTTCTGCACATCTAGACATCCAGATGAACGGATTCATTTTAAGAAGGACCCAAATAAGAAAATCGAGATTTGAGTAATAAAATCTTTTTTTAAGAGGTTTGACAGAGGGAACTGTAACTGTTATGGTCTTATCGTCCCGAAATCTCTCTTTTCCTACAGGTAGATATAGGTCCTCTAATACATACCCATTGTCACATAGCGTGTACAATGTACAATTGATTGCATATTAATACTTAATACATACCTAATCTCAAGTGGTCCGCGAGATTTTTGGTTTATCAATAGTGGTCCGCCAATTCTAAAAGGTTAAGAACCCCTGATCTACAGTGTACTGCACCGAAAATTGGAAGGAAAAAAAAATGATTTAGAGCACTTAAATTCCCTATATTCTTTGTGTTATCAGACCACTCCATTTTATAGAGCAAAAACTCCAGCGACCTCCTTTGCAATTTAAATCATCCAATTCTAAAAGGTTAAGAACCCCTGATCTACAGTGTACTGCACCGAAAATTGGAAGGAAAAAAAAATGATTTAGAGCACTTAGATTGTGGTGAATATTTATTTTTGAATTCGCGCCACTCACATATTTTAAAATCAGCTGTTTGATTATTGCAACGAGGAAAAAAATATTTTCTCGTTGATAACAACAAACAAAAAAGAACCCATCTTTTTTTGGCAAAGGACCCTGTTTTTAGAGAGCAGGGAAATTTATGAGTGAACATAATAAACGTGTAATGGGGTTATAGGGATACTGAGAATGAGGAGGAGAAGGTGAAAAAAGAAGAGGAGAAGGATGAGAAAGGAGGAGGGAGAGGATGGAAAGGAAGAGATCGAAAAAAGGAAGAGAATGAACAGGAGAAGGTGAAAAAGAAGAAGAGGAGGAATAGAAGGACGAAGAAAAGGAGAAGAAAGGTGAAAAAGGAGGAGGAGGAGAAGAGAAAAAGGAAAAGGAGGAGGAGGTGAAAGAAAAGAGGAGGTGAAAAAGCAGAAGAAGAACGAAAAAAATGGGCGGAAAAAAGGAGTTCTAGGAGGAGAAAGAAGAGGAGAAGGACGGGATAGAGGAGGAGGAGGAGGAGGAGAAGGAAGAGGAAGACGAGAAGGTGAAGTATGCAAAATATTGTCAGTTTATATTTTGCTGATGGCGACATTTTGTTTCGGAGGAAGCAGATTTATGTACTAGTACATACTGCTATGTAGAGTATACCTATTTATGTATATTAGAGGTAGAGGTACCTTTGATAGAGATTGGATTTGGATTATTGGCATCATATATTATGTATGTATAATATGCATATGTATAGTACATAGGTATCGTCTCGCTCGGAAATTGGAGATTTTTTCATTATTATTTTTATATACAGGATGGCAACGGAAGAGGGTCGGATCTAAAAATAAAGAAATTGTATTTTTTTAAAGATTTCTAAGTCAAAACCTAGAAACAAGGTTTGGCCCAATCGTTTGTTTTAAAAAAAAGCCCAAGTCAAGTACCTAGATACTAGGGTTGCCAGATCATTTTTAACCCAAAACGGGACAAGCGACCTAAAACGTAAAAAAAACGGGATTTTGGATGAAAATACGGGACAAGCAGCTTTTTTAGGGATATGATAGGGGGGAAAAAAGAAGAGCAACCTAGGGAGATGAGAAGAAGACTACGGAAAGGGACATAAAGAGGAAGAAGAAAGGAAGAAGAGAAGAAGAAGATGATGATCAAAATCAGGAATGGGAGATAATTTGTGGAGAGGGAGAAAAAAGGGATAGGATGAGGGGAAAAAGAGTAATCGAGGGAGAAAGATGAGCAGAAGAATACGAAAGGAGGTAGAAAGAAAAGAGAGAGAGAGAGGAGGATGAGGAGGAGTAGGAGAAGAAGAAGAAGAAGAAGAAGAAGAAGAAGAAGAAGAAGAGTTGAGAATAAAATTAAGCATTGGTATTTAAATGTTTGTCATAAGTGACAAAAATGTCATTTCCCACTTACCAAGTACTTTGATAAGTACTGACCGTCGCGTCGCCATAATAATAGACTCTTGAGTGGGTGTTCTCTGCAACCTAACCTTTAGACCTTAGAGCTCCATTACCTATTGTGTGATCAAATACTCAAATAAATCCGAATAAAATTCCATATCTCAGCTGGGATCGACCCCACGCCCTCCTGTTCACCCCGCGAGAGTCTTGATCACTAACACCACCGAGGCAGCTCTCTCAAAGAATCAAGCGTGCCGGGAGACTAGCAAACGTCAATTCAATTCAATTATATTTTATTACAATATCATGGCATGTTACATGTAATTTACAAAATTCCTTAAATCTACTTGTATGAGATCCGGCCTATACTAAAGTCGAAATATGTCAGACGCCACTGGCCATTTCTTAATGGACCCCGGACTGAGCAGGATTACAGGTATCTTAAGGTATAAGAAACACCCTGGTGAAGCTTTCACAAAGGATTATGCTGATATCTTACTTTCTATTTCTGCACATCTAGACATCCAGATGAACAGTGTCATTTAAGAAGTACCGAAATAAGAAAATCGAGTTTGAGTAATAAAAGAAAATCTGTAAGAAAGGGGAATTTCAAAGTTTTTCCATTGAAAAGTGTGGGGAGGATTTTACAAAACAAAGCCTAAAGAAATAGCAAAAGTTGAGTGCGAAGGGCTTCCGCCCAAAGCGAAGCAATGTCAGCCCAAAGCAAAGCAATCACCCTAGTTAGGGCTGATTGAGAGAGGCTGACGAAAAACGCCGACCCCGTCTGTACACGGGAAAAGGCGAAGGAAAATAAGAAGATTAATGGAAACATTAACACAACTCTTTTTGGAACTAATTGTCATAACAAAATTCTGCATTGGAAAGGCCGATAAATCCCAAGTCAAGGAGGCTAGGCCCACTTGGCCCTCACGGCCATACCTTCTTGCATCAAAGCCCTCGATTCTGCTCTCTATTCTCGTCCTAATTCTACTTAGGATACTTTCTTCCCATACTTTCTAATTCTAAAGAAAGCTTAAGCTCATGTTTTATTCACTTGTTTTCTACCACATTTTCCGTTCAAAATTTTTAGATCCTTAGGAAACACTTAAGGGATATAAGGGACCCACCAATCCAAGAAACAGTCAAGACCTTCTTCTTTTTCTTCGCCTTTTCCCGTGTACAGACGGGCTCGGTGCTTTTCGTCAGCCTCTCAATCAACTCTAACTAGGATGATTGCTTTGGGCTGACATTTGGTTTTGGCTACACATTTTACGAGCGGATACCCTTCGCTTTCACCCTTTGCTATTTCTTTAGCAAGAGGAATTCAGACTAGTATACTCCCTGTTTAACGTCCCCCAGCCAGAAACAGTCAAGACCATCCTGGTAAAATATCTTGAAGACTGACAGTGCATCAAAATTAGTGGTTGGGTGGAAGAGCTCCATTTTTAGTCCGTCCTTCCTTTATTATTATACGATAGTAATAAAAAGGTATAAGGGACGGACTCTTGTTATTCGCTTCGGTGTCGTCTGTCACTCTGTCTGTCCCCATAGAAGGACTTATCCAAACCTGGTCGACCTATATATCAAATTCAATGTCTTTTTACCAGGAACACGAAAATGGTGGTGAATAAAGGGAGAACGGGCTCTAGTCTTGATTTTAAATCATTACATGAAAGTAAAATCGAAAAATCAAATCAAGCATAATAATAAACTGAATATTAAACAAATTAGGTAGGTACATAGGTACTGATTTTCTTTAATCACGCTCGAATAAACTATGGGCTAAAAAATTCCCGGAGGGACGGACCCAGCTTGTTCTCCTATACTGTGGGTCAGGCTCCAAAAAATTGGAGCATACTTCTAGGAGCAAATGATTTCCTTCCTATAGGATAAGGAAAGTAAAAAAGCCCGAGGAGGGGGCCTTGGCCCCTGAACCCCCTACGGCCCTGAGAGATAGATAGTCTGTTATTTTGAGTATACGAAGGTTGTAAGCCATTATAAAGCTCTTACTCTAAAACATGTCTTCTTTGTTTTTTCTTAATTTGAAGAAACTCATTAACCAAGCTTTCTAACTCTCTTCCTCCCCCCCCCTCTCTCTCTCTCTCTCTTCTCTTTCTTCTCCCTCACTCCTTCTTCTGTCTTTATCCTTTCTCTGTCTATCTTCTTTTCCCTCTCACTCAGTCTCTTTCTCTCTCGCACTTATTTTCACTCGTCTATTCACCGCCTTTTAATCCTTACTCTCTCTCTCTCTCTCTTTCTCTCTCTCACTCTCTCTCTCTCTCTTCATTTTTAACAACTTTCACCCTGTCTCTGTCTCTCTCGTTGTCTGTCTTTCGAGTATTTTCCGTATTCTCCTTAAAATATCCTCCCTCTTTTTCTCTCTTCCTCTCTCTCTCTTTCCAACATACACTGATCTCTTTCTTTTTCTCTCTCTCTCTCTCCTCCCCTCCCATCTTCTTTCTTGGTATCGAACATATAGGTACCTACTTACTAACACCAAGTCGTCCTGGTCCTATATTTATCTCTCTCTCTCTCTCTCTCTCTCTCTCTCTCTCTCTCTCTCTCTCTCTCTCTCTCTCATCCATATTCTGTCTCTGTCATTCTTCTTCGTTTTTTACCACCTTAACCCTTTTTCTACCTCTCTCTTTCTCTTTATTTTCTTCCCTTCTCCCCCTCCTATTTTTCATAGCCCTCCTTTTTTTTTGCTACCTAACACAATTTTGGTCTCTCTCACTTTCTCTCTCTCTCTCTTCCCCCTCTCTCTCTCTCTCTTACCATCTCTCTCTTCCCCTTTCTCTCTCTTACTCTCTGTCTGTCTCCCTCTCTATCTCTCTCTCTCTCTCCTCTCTCTCTCTCTCTCTGTCTCTCTCTCTCTCTCTCTCTCTCTCTCTCTCTCTCTCTCTCTCTCTCTCTCTCTCTCTTTCTCTATATCATAGTCTTACCTACTTTTTCAGCTTTCTCTCTCTCCTTCTGTCTCTCTCATGTTTATTCCCTAGTTAAAATGGAAAGCACGTCCCTTTGTTTCATGTGCTGAACAATTTTCCAAGATAAAAAAAGAGAAGAAGAGAGTGTCAAGAGAGAGAGAGAGAGTAAGAGAAAGAGAGAAGGGGAGAGAGAGAGGAACAAAATACGGTATTATATGAGAAAGGGGAAAATTTCGTAGAAAGAAAGAGTGATAGAAACAAAAGAAGGAAAGGAGAGAGAGAAAAAAGAAGAGGGAGAGAGAGAGAGAGTAAGAGAAATGAAGAGAGGGGGGAGAGAGAAAGAGATAAAAAGTAGAATGGAAAGCACGTCCCTTTGTTTCATGTGCTGAACAATTTTCCAAGATAAAAAAAGAGAAGAAGAGAGTGTCAAGAGAGAGAGAGAGTAAGAGAAAGAGAGAAGGGAGAGAGAGAGGAACAAAATACGGTATTATATGAGAAAGGGGAAAATTTCGTAGAAAGAAAGAGAGAGAAAAAAGAAGAGGGAGAGAGAGAGTAAGAGAAATGAAGAGGGGGGCAGAGAGAAAGAGATGAAAAGTAGATAGAGGAAGAAAATACGAAAAGGTATGAGATATAAGAAAGGGAAAAATTCGTAGAAAGGAAGAGAGAGAACAGAGGATAAAAAAAGTATTAAGGAGAATTGAAAGAAGGGAAAAGAAGAGAGTGTGAGAGAGAGAAGGGGGGAGAGAGAGAGCGAGAGAGAGAGAGAGAGAAAGAGATAAAAAGTAGATAGAGGAAGAAAATACAAGTAAATATTATACAAGAAAGGGGAAAAATTTCGTAGAAAGATGGAAAGGGAAAAAAAGAGGAAAAGGTAAGAGAAGAAGGAGGAAGAGAAAGAGAGGGTAAGGAAGAGAGGGGGGAGGGAGAAAACACGAATAAGTACGAGTATTCTGTGGAAGGGAGGGAAATTTCGTAGAAAGAAAAAGAGAGGATAAAGGAAGAGGGAATGAAAGGTGAGATAAAGAAATGAAGAGGAAGGAAAGAGAAGAATAATAGTAAAGGGAGAAGAAAAATAATAGTATTAGAAGGAAAAAAGTGTCATAAGAACATGAAGAAATAGAGAAACGAAAAGAGAGAGAAAGAGGAACGAAAACCCAGATGTGAGTGAGACAGAGAGAGAGAGGGAGATAGAAAGAAAGGAGAGAAAAGCAGAGATAGGTAGTGTTATTATGGGGAATATTCGTAGATTCGTGAAAAATAAAGATATTGTTTTTGTGTTAGAAAGAGACATAATGGAGGCCATAGGAGAAGGAGTGTGAAAGAGAGAGAACACAATAAATTAAATAAATAGAAGGAGAGAAATAGTAATAGAGAATTAGAGAACAAAGGTAATAGAGAAGGAAAGAGAAGAGAGAGGAAGAATAAGAGATACTTTCCAGTGTTATTAGAGTTACAGATAATAACTGTAGAATAGGGATATGATAGGGGGGAAAAAAGAAGAGCAACCTAGGGAGATGAGAAGAAGACTACGGAAAGGGACATAAAGAGGAAGAAGAAAGGGAGAAGAGAAGAAGAAGAAGATGATCAAAATCAGGAATGGGAGATAATTTGTGGAGAGGGAGAAAAAAGGGATAGGATGAGAGGAAAACGAGTAATCTATAGGGGGAAAGATGAGCAGAAGAATACAGTAGAAGACATTAAGAGGAAGAAGAAGGGAGGAAGGAGAGATCAGAGGAGAAAGAAAGAAGAACCCTATGAAGGCAACCTCCATTTTGTATTTTAGGTTCCTAAAATAAGTACCATAAGTTTAAAATACTAAATTTTCTAAAGTTGCAAGTTAGGTACAATAAATAATCATGGAAAGATTAAATTTGTATGAATGCCGTGAAACTTTTTACATATACAATATGCAACAAAGAAAACATTAGTGGAGATGTCAGGTTTCCCAAATAGAGTATAATATGATTGATTTCATGACTACCGTGAAACTATTTGATTATGCAATGTGCTGTAAAGTAAATATTAGTGGAGATGTCCGATTTCCCAGGGATAAACTCGTTCGTACTTCGTATTTATTACTCCGAACCTTTATTTTATTTAACCTACTCTACATCTAATACAATTTTATTAATAGACTACCTAGCCCACCGAATCACCCGTAGCCACGTCTCTGTCAGATCGCTTTACATAATGATGATATACGTTTTGGCGAGAAAACTTCTCGAGAGAGAGAGAATTGCAAGTTTCTCTCCTGGACACGCGTGTCCCGTACGGGACATTTTGAAAAGTGCCCAAAATACGGGACGTCCCGGGAAATACGGGACGTCTGGCAACCCTACTAGATACTGTCTAGAGTTGCACTGTTTAGACGTGCGATATGATTTTAAAGTAGAATTTAGACTTGTAGCTTGCAGGATTGTACTTAATATAAAAATAATAATTATCTAGGTTCTCTCTCGTTACCCTCCTTTGAGGAAATGAAGGAAAAAAAATCTGGTGTGAACATCACACGACTTTCCTTATCCTATTGAATGATGCTTACTTGAGTGTTCTTTTACCCTAACTTTTACAATACTCTAACCGTTTTGTCGCTATAGCTGAAAACCGCCAAAAAACGGTTGAAATCTGTCCAAAAGCGGTCAAAATACCGCCAAGCGCAGCAACCATCTCGACCAAACGTTTTGTGTTGCATCCTTGTTACATTTGTACTACATACCAAATTTCAAGTCTCTAGCTTATACCGTTCCCGAGATATTGTTAAATTACACCAAAAACCGCCCAAAAGCGGTAAAATGCCGCCAACCCAAAATACCGCCAACCGCAGCACCTATTTTAACCAAACGTTTTGTGTTGCATCCTTGTCACATTTGTGAACTACATAGTCTCTAGCTTATACCATTCCCGAGATATTGTTAAATTACACCGAAAACCGCAAAAAGCGGTAAAATTCCGCCAACTGTTGCACCGGTCTTAACCAAAAGTTTCGTGTCGCATCCTTGTCACATTTGACAGCTACATACCAAATTTCAAGTCTGTAGCTCTTACCGTTCTCGAAATATTTTGTTTACAGACAGACACACACACAGACAGACACACACACACGGATCAATGGCTGAAACTTTGGATTTAGGCTCTAGGGACCTCAAAACGTGTTTTAGCATTAAAAACTGACCATCGAAATTTTGACCCGATTACATTACTTTCCTTCCTATAGGATAAGGAAAGTAAAAATTAAAAAAAAAAGTTTTTCCTTTTCAAAAAAAAAAAAAATCGGGGGAAATGGAAAATTCTAAAATAACTTCGTTAAAATTAAAATAGACTCTCGCAATTTAATTAATTGGAAAAACTAAACTCTGAAAAAAAAACTTTCCGCTTTGCATTCGATTTGATCATTACTTGGTACATACCGGAGGTTTTTTTTTTCTTTTTTTTCAAATTAAAAAGCCGTTTTTTTCTGTACCATTTGCAGTATTGCTTGTACAGGGGGGTCTGTTGTAAGCTTAGGAATCATTGCATAATACCTATGTAGAATTCTTCTTCTTCTTCTTCTTCTTCTTCTTCTTCTTCTTCTTCTTCTTCTTCTTCTTCTTCTTCTTCTTCTTCTTCCTTTGGGCTGACATTTGGTTTTGACTACACATTTTACGAGCGGATACCCTTCGCTTTCACCCTTTGCTATTTCTTTAGCAAGAGGAATTCAGACTAGTATAATCCCTGTTTAACATCCCCCAGCAAGAAACAGTCAAGACCATCCTGGTAAAATATCTTGAAGACTGACAGTGAATCAAAATTAGTGGTTGGGTGGAAGAGCTCCATTTTTAGTCCGTCCTTCCTTTATTATTACGATAGTAATAAAAAGGTATAAGGGACGGACTCTTGTATTCGCTTCGGTGTCGTCTGTCACTCTGTCTGTCCCCATAGAAGGACTTATCCAAATTCAATCAGCTTTAGAGTGATCGCTTTGAGGCCAACTGGTTTTGGTTAAACAAAATTTTCCGAGTGGGATGCCCTTCGCACTCAACCTTTGCTATTGATATAGCGTGAGGAAATTTGGACTAGTTTACTCCCTGTTTATAGTCCCCTTTATCCAAACCTGGTCGACCTATATATCAAATTCAATGTCTTTTTACCAGGAACACGAAAATGGTGGTGAATAAAGGGAGAACGGGCTCTAGTCTTGATTTTAAATCATTACATGAAAGTAAAATCGAAAAATCAAATCAAGCATAATAATAAACTGAATATTAAACAAATTAGGTAGGTACATAGGTACTGATTTTCTTTAATCACGCTCGAATAAACTATGGGCTAAAAAATTCCCGGAGGGACGGACCCAGCTTGTTCTCCTATACTGTGGGTCAGGCTCCAAAAAATTGGAGCATACTTCTAGGAGCAAATGATTTCCTTCCTATAGGATAAGGAAAGTAAAAAAGCCCGAGGAGGGGGCCTTGGCCCCTGAACCCCCTACGGCCCTGAGAGATAGATAGTCTGTTATTTTGAGTATACGAAGGTTGTAAGCCATTATAAAGCTCTTACTCTAAAACATGTCTTCTTTGTTTTTTCTTAATTTGAAGAAACTCATTAACCAAGCTTTCTAACTCTCTTCCTCCCCCCCCCTCTCTCTCTCTCTCTCTTCTCTTTCTTCTCCCTCACTCCTTCTTCTGTCTTTATCCTTTCTCTGTCTATCTTCTTTTCCCTCTCACTCAGTCTCTTTCTCTCTCGCACTTATTTTCACTCGTCTATTCACCGCCTTTTAATCCTTACTCTCTCTCTCTCTCTCTTTCTCTCTCTCACTCTCTCTCTCTCTCTTCATTTTTAACAACTTTCACCCTGTCTCTGTCTCTCTCGTTGTCTGTCTTTCGAGTATTTTCCGTATTCTCCTTAAAATATCCTCCCTCTTTTTCTCTCTTCCTCTCTCTCTCTTTCCAACATACACTGATCTCTTTCTTTTTCTCTCTCTCTCTCTCCTCCCCTCCCATCTTCTTTCTTGGTATCGAACATATAGGTACCTCATCAAAATGTTGAGGCACTTCCCGATATAGTAGAAACTTGAAATTTGGCAGGATGGTAGGTCTTGATGAGTAAGTAAAGGGAAAAATTTGAAAATCGGCAAAAGTTGCACTGGGCGCCGCCCACAGGCGGAAATAACCGCTTTTTGGCGGTTTTCACCAAACGGTCAGAGATATCGAAAAAGTTATGAGAGTAGACCCCCCCAAAACCATACCTAAAACACCCGAAATATCAGTTTTTATTAACATCAGGACAACGGTTGGCGGTGTTTTACCGTATTTTTCGACATTTCGACCGCTATTTTGCTGATGATTAAAGACTTAGTTAACCAACCTCAGTGGTGCAGTGGTTAGCGCGGTGGACTCTGGATCTGGAGGTTGGTGGTTCGAGTCCAAGTCAAGTCATAAAATTTAGCGTAGTGTATTATGCAGGGGACGACATTTGTGACAAGCATTTATGCTCAACACAATTAAAGTTCCTTAAAGACTTAGTTAAGTACATATGTACCTACCTATCAAAAATGATATGGTAGGAGATGTTGACATCTACTGACAAAAATGATAAACAACAACGCCAACAACAACGCCAACAACAACGCCAACAACAACAACCACAACAACAACCTTTCTCTCCTAAACTTGAATCCCCATGTGTGAGAGAATAAATTTAAAAGAAAACTTCTCCCAAGAATATTCCGTTCCCGAACACACAACTTGACTACTTGAGTTAATAAAGAGAAAATATTCCTATACGTATACATTTCATACGAAATGTATCTATAGCGACCAGTGGCGTAGTACTTATGTAATACTAGAGGAGATAGCTAGTTTCCCATTTCTTACTAATTTATTTATTTTTGCCAGCCTAGTTAGCTTCGATTCCCGACAATCCCGACCCTGAACGGATAAGGTTCGTTCTCGGAACGGCTGGCTTTCTCCTATCCTGTCTTCCTTCTCTCTTTCCTTTCGTTTCCCTCTATCAAATCTCTTAAAAAAAAATACTTACGACCTACGAGTATATCTTTTTTTTTTTACTATTTTTTACTCAAAAGTAGGAGGTATTTTCGATTTTCAGCAAAACTTCGGCATCGGGCACTGGTAGCGAACGATAAAATAACATCGGGTTGGGAAGTTGAAAATGAAGGAATGGAAATTGAAGATAAATAGAGAGAAACGAACTTTCCAAGAAGAGTATGCCGAAGGAAAATATGAGAAGAAAATGTTGTTTTTCTTGGGAAAAAAAGTGTGGACCATACGATATTGTAATGTGATATAGCGCGATGAAATTGTGAACATTGAGAAAACCAGCCTGAAAATTATACTTGCTTATTGCTACTGTTATAATGGTTTTATTTCAAGATGTATTGTTGTGTGGGTCAATGTGTTGTTGTGTGGGTCAATTTTCCGTATTGATTACTGAGGAGACTTTTGTATACCTATGTTGAATGACAATAGGGTACTCCACCAAATATCAAAGATATAATATCTCTAGTAGCGCGCTCAAACTTTCTTGACTTGGCGGGGCGGAGCGCTACCGCGCTCCTTAATATTGGAAACTCTCGAAAATCATATTTTTACTACTGTTATAATGGTTTTATTTAAATATGTATTGTTGTGTGGGTCAATTTTCCGTATTGATTACTGAGGAGACTTTTGTATACCTATGTTGAATGACAATAGGGTATTCCACCAAATATCAAAGATATTGGAAACTCTCGAAAATCAAATCTTTCTTTCTCGCTCGCTCGCTCTCCTCTCTCTCTCTAAATTCTACACAGTCGAGAGGTTAAAAAATGTAATTAAGCTCTGTTGTGATTTTATTATTGAACCCTTTCAACACATAAACTTCTTCTCTACATACCTACCTATAATTTTGGAACCCTCCATTATCAATAAATTGAATTGAAATTCATAAAACTATTTAAGAAGTTTATTTTAGTCTCCAGGATAGGAATCTTACTCTTCTTATGTTTATAGGTACACAAAGTGAACCCTTTCAACACATAAACTTCTTCTCTACATACCTACCTATAATTTTGGAACCCTCCATTATCAATAAATTGAATTGAAATTCAGAAAACTATTTAAGGAGTTTATTTTAGTCTCCAGGATCTGAGCGCACGGCAGTGCGCCAGGCCAAGTTCCAGTAAGCAGTAAGCACTCGCTTCGGTGTCGTCTGTCACTCTGTCTGTCCCCATAGAAGGACTTATCCAAACACACCAACAACAACACCAACAACAACACCAACAACAACACCAACAACAACACCAACAACAACACCAACAACAACACCAGCAACAACACCAACAAAAACACCAACAACAACACCAACAACAACACCAACAACAACACCAACAACAACACCAACAACAACACCAACAACAACACCAACAACAACACCAACAACAACAACAACAACAACAACAACAACAACACCAACAAGAAAGTTTTCTTTGAATGGGAACAGAGAAGGGCTGAAAGGTGTAGAAGGGATTTTTTTTTTTTTTTTTTTTTTTTTTTAAGAGGTTTGACAGAGGGAACTGTAACTGCTATGGTTTTATCGTCCCGAAATCGAAGAGAGAAGGAAGGAGAAAGCCAGCCGTTCCGAGAACGAACATTATCCCATCAGGATAAAATCCGCCCCGGGCGGGAATCGAACTCGCGGCCTAGCGCTTACAAGGCAGACGCACTACCAACTAAGCTAACTAGGCTGGCTTGTGTTTTTAGTTTGATAACTACATATGCAGCTAATAGGGAGCGCGCAGCGCGACCGTATTTTTTATTATTATTTTCTACAAGTTCGGCCATGCCTTTTCTACAAGTTTGGCCATGCCTCGGGATGAACTAGCGGGATTCCGGAGCGAAGCGACGGAATTCAGCTAGTTTTCTTATAAAGTTTTGGGCGTTCAAGGGCCGTTTTCAAGAAGTTCTCTGTAGGTATTTCCCGAACGACTAAGATGAAATTTAGATCCCCCACAAAAACACAAATGTGAAAAAAAGGCCAAGTTCCTATCCAAAAATGTCGGCCTATAATAAGTGGTGAGATCAGAAAATTAAGGCCAAGTCTGCATTCCCAATTTTTCGTGTCTGCTGAAAGTGCTGGATCTCAATTCCTTCAACCTTCTCTCAATTTCAACTTGGCAATGTTTTTCCTTCTCAAATTAATACCTAAATACGGTACCTATTATTAACATGAAAATAAAAGGAAAACATTGCCAAGTTGAAATTGAGAGAAGGTTGAAGGAATTGAGATCCAGCATTTTCAGCAGACACGAAAAATTGGGAATGCAGACTTGGCCTTAATTTTCTGATCTCACCACTTTTATAGGCCGACATTTTTGGAAAGGAACTTGGCCTTTTTTTTCACATTTGTGTTTTTGTAGGGGATAGGAATCTTACTCTTCTTATGTTTATACACAAAATTTATATCAATAAAGAGGTGCTCTATTAAACTGTTGGCATAATGGAACAACTTGTTCTAAGCTGACAGTCTAAATAAAGCACTACTTATACTTATAGGATTGAATAGTCTGTATTGTATAACAGAAACTCAATGGAAGTCAACGTGTTAAGTCTGGCACTGTACCCTTATAACATTAAGATTTATTAAGCTTTTTAATGAGTTTGAGGAGTGCTTAAATTTTATTACTGTATTATGTCAGTAATGAAAAGTTTTAGAATTACTCTCAGGGCTGAGCGCAGAGGGTAAGGAATAGAATACAAGTAAAAAAAATACTATCTGTCCAATCTAAATTTATCTAATAAAAATTCTAAAAACACTGTCTGTTCAATCTCATAATTCAATCTATTTATCTTTCCAATCTAAAAATCAAATATCTAAAAATATGTACCTAGGTACATATATCTAAACAGGTACTATCTGTCCTATCTAAAAATCTAATAAAAACTCCAAAAATACTATCTGTCCAATCTAAAAATCCCTCTGCGAAATCTCCCTTTCCAATTTAAATTTCCCCTACTTTCTAATCAGAAAAGGTTATGTTCTAAGCTCAAAAGCCCGTCCAATCTCGAAACCCTCGTTTAACCCTCAAGGGAGTCTTGTGTTCATTTGCATTAATTCAATTTATTCTCAACTCTATTTGGATAGCTACGATTCGTATGGGAAGGGTTAATTCAATCCTATTTGGAGAAATATGTGAAGAGGGTTTAAGAGACTTGGAAGAAGGGTTTGACAAGGTTACCATGAGCAATAATCCAGTCAGCTTTGAATGGCCGGACTAACCCATGATTTTCGGACTTTTTTCACATCACTGATGGAAAAGTGCACCTAGTTTCACATTCTACTTTCTATTACATATATTCTAATTTTTAACTCATTCCCTGTGTCTTTATATTTCTTGTTCTAATTCTTCTTCTACACCCTAATCATCAGCCTCTACTTTGTATTCCTCTTCCTCTTCTTCCTTTCTTTGTAATTTTGTTCCATTTCTTCTTCCTTCTCTCCCTTTTCTTTTTGTAGTTTTTGTTCTCTTTTGGCTCTTCTCACTCCTCTAAGATACTTTTTCTTCCCCCTCTTCCTCCTTCCCTCTTCTACTTCCTCCTCCCCAGCCTTTTCCTTTAATCTCTTTTCCTTTGTATTCTTGTTCTGCTACAAACGGAATTCCGGGATTGGCTCAAACATCCGTCATTCATTTTCCTTTCTCTATTCTTTCAGGTCCTCTCCTTTATTCTCCAGATCTTTTAAGTTCATTTCTCAAATCTCTTTCTTCGGGAAAAATCTTTTCTCTATTCTTCTTTCAAACTCTTTCTCTCCCCGGTAGTTTTTTCCTTTATCTCGTTTCATCCGGACGTATTTTTCTACTCCTCCTTCTCCTATTCTTCTTCCTCCTCCTCCGCCTCCTTCTTATTATTACTCCTCCTCCCCCTCCCCCTTCTTCTTTCTCTTCTTGTTCCTTATCCTTACCCTTATTGTGTTTCGTTTCCCATGATGTATAGGTATTTTCTTCTACTTTCTCCTTTATCAACGGTGTATTCTTCCTCTTCCTCTTCTTCTTCTTCCTCCTCCTTCTTCTCCTTCTATTTCTTCTTGTTTCTTACCCCTATTGTGTTTCGTTTCCCATGATGTATATTTTCTTCTTTCCCTACGACGTATTCTTTCTACATCTCTATTATGCCTTCTTTTTCCCTGATTGGATATACTTCTTTGTTCCCTATGTCCCTTTTATCTTTGGGTTTGTAAAGGTGGTGTAGACGCATATCTAATAGTATTCTTTTTCTTCGCCTTTTCCCGTGTACAGACGCGAGGTCGGCGTTTTTCGTCAGCCTCTCAATCAGCCCTAACCAGGGTGATTGCTTTGGGCTGAAATTTGGTTTGGCTACAAATTTTACGGGTTATTATTTTTTTTTAGGTTTTAAAGGAGCTCTTCCACCCAACCATTTGCTATCACTAGTTGTTGTTGTTGTTGTTGTTGTTGTTGTTGTTGTTGTTGTTTGCAGATATTTTCATTACTGTTGTTGTTCTTCAATGTTGTTCAGTTGTTCATTTTGACCTTCTTTAGGAGAGACATACCTATGTTTGTAAAATTTCATCAAAATTGGCGAAATAAAGGATAAATATGTAACTCGAGAACGTCGAGTGAAAATATAAAACTCAGTTCTTTCGATCAATTATTACATATCTCTCTCTCTCTCTCTCTCTCTCTCTCTCTCTCTAGCACTATTTTGACATCATGATGACGTTAAGCGTTAAGCTGATCTTTTTCTTTCCTTTTCTAACTTGATTTCTCATATTACGAGTATATCTTCTTTGCCTTATACGATTTTTCTCTCTTACTTTTTTTCTCTCTCTCTCTCTCTCTCTCTCTCTCTCTCTCTCTCTCTCTCTCTCTCTCTCTCTCTCTCTCTCTCTCTAAGCTGATTAGAACCCAATACATCATCGTATTTAGTTTATCATGCGTACCTAATATTTTCCTTCTTCCTTCTCTCTTGCTCTTACCTATAACAGAGCTCCTTATCTTTCTCCCTCCCTTACTCCCTCTCTCTCTTTCCCTCTTCTCTATTTTTATGTTATACCTTTCCCTTTTCTTTCTCTCTTACTCTCTCGGTCTCTCCTTCTGTCTTTTTTTTTCTCTCCCTTCATTTTTTCTCTTTTCGTTCCTATTCATTCTCTTTTTCATTCTATTTTTCGGTTTCTCTCTCTTTTAATCTTTCTTTCGTTCCTTCTCCTCTCTCTCTCTCACTCTCTCTCTCTCTCTCTCTCTCTCTCTCTGTCTCTCCTTTTCTCTCCCTTCTCTCCATTTTTCTATAGCATTATCTATGAATCCTCATTTTTTTGTGATGAGTCGATTTTTTTTCTTTCTCTCTCTCTCTCCCTCTCTTGAGACTTTACCTTAACTTGCCTCTCTCTCTCTCCCTCTCCCTCTCTAAATCTCACTAAATTCTCTCCCTCTTCCTTCTCTCTCATTTTCTTTCTCTTCTTAACACACATATTCAATATCTTTATATAAAATACATCCTTTATCAAGAAAATAATAAGGTGGGTTCTGTAACATAGAACTGGCTGCTGAGTTCAGAATAGGGGTCGCTTTTTTTTCTAAAAAGAGTTTTGATAGAGGGAACTGTAACTGGTTTTTCCCTCCTATTCGTTTTGCCCCTGCACCTAAACCTCAAAAGTGGCCTTTTTGTGTACGTTAACCCCACTCCATAACCCGGCCCCTAAAAGTTCAAACCCATAATCCGGCCCCTAAAAGTTCAAACCCATAATCCGGCCCCTAAAAGCTCAAACCCATGATTCAGCCCCTAAAAGCTCGAACCCATAATCCTGCCCCTGAAAGTTCAAACCCATAATCCGGGCCCCTAAAAGCTCAAACCCATAATTCGGCCCCTAAAAGCTCGAACCCACAATTCGGCCCCTAAAAGCTCGAACCCATAATCCTGCCCCTGAAAGTTCAAACCCATAATCCGGCCCCTAAAAGCTCAAACCCATAATTCGGCCCCTAAAAGCTCAAACCCATAATTCGGTCCCTAAAAGTTCAAACCCATAATCCTGCCCCTAAAATTTCAAACACGTCCTTGAGCTAACCCTCATATGAGAAATTTCAAACCAAGGAAAATATTTCTTTCTGTGCCTGAGGCCTAGACATTCTTCCTCGAAAATCAAAGCCTTCACCGACTTGATTAAAACCCGCTTCCAAAGTCGTCTCTCTCAAAGAGCTTTTCATTATGCCGAAAATTCCAAAGGAAATTTTCAACGAGTAATTTTCCCATTGAGAATTTCAATGTTAGGCATCGGGTTCAAGAACGCACGGTTCTAAGAGCAAATCCTACAATTATGTGAAAATAATGTGTGTCGGCGTTTAATAAATAATAGAGCTTATCAACTTTTTTTACGTCGCTGTATGTTCAGGTCTTTAGTAACGAAAGTTTTATCCACCATCCGCCGACAAGGTACCCAAATTAACTTCATCCAGCCTGAGTGGGGCCGGGAAAATCCAGCAGAACGCGATTCGCCAGATGGTGACTCAGCCAGATAGGTACTGGCCAGACTAGGTTTTTTTCTGTCTTGGGGCAAAAAATTGAGGCTCCCTCTTTGGACTTTTGGTACTTGTGTTTAAGGCGCGGATGTGAGATATTACAAAAATCTGTCTATAAGAGGGAAGATACTTGCTTTAGGAGTATTCCTTGTGATTACCGGTTACCGGACTTCTTATGGGGGTTTTCTGTCCAACCAAGTCTTTTATTCCAAGCTACCAGAATGTAATAATATCCCTTTTTTTTGAACCTACCTACAACAGGCTATCAAGTTTGCTACTTCACATTAACCTCACACAACCTGCGTGAGACCTAGAATATCCAGCAGCATTGCAGCACGTGATTGCCCAGAATCCCAGATGGTCAGGGGTCAAAAATGATTTTTTTTTTTTTAACAAGGGTTAGGTACATTGTTTTAAAAGTTTGCAAATTTTTCAAAAGAAATCAGCTTTTTCCCTTCTCCTGAAAAGCTCGTAAAACTGATTGATAGGCTCTGTCGTGTCTCAAGTGACAATGCTCATAAGTACCATCTACAAACATATACAACAATGCACACATACATACATAAATGCACATATGTGAGACTCAATCCCCCACTTACCTCAAGGAGCGAAAAAATGCTCACTCCGCGGAGTAAAAAATGCAAACTGCTCAATGGCCGATTTCGGCGATTGAGCTTTTTCATAAATCCAGTCCGCTGACTGAGCTATACCTAGAGTTGCCAAATTTCGGGGATTGAGCAGTTAGCATTTTTTACTCCTCGGAGTGAGCTTTTTTTATCGCTCATTGAGTGAATTCGGGGATTGAGTACCAAATACATATACGTTTTTTTTTTTTTTTTTTTTTTTTTTTTTTTTTTGACAAAAGGACAAAAAATGTAACACGGACAATGTCACTTGTCCAGATCTCAACTAAGCTCGCCGTTAATTGACTGCCTTATTTAGGGAAATTATTTGCCTTTACATCCCTAAATAACAAATAACTATGCCTTCGAATTTGATAATCAGAATTTGTATGAATGCCTGGTATCTTTTCCAGTTATGCAATGTGCGAAGCATAAAAATACAATCTTCATTTGTAGGAAAAATTGGCACATCCACTAAAAATATTATCATATGTATAGTTCGCAGGTTCGATTCTCTCTCGTGACAGATTTTATCCAAAACAGATTAGCTTCGTTCTCAGAACGGCTGGCTTTCTTCCTTCCTCTTCGATTCTTTTTTCTGAAAATTTTAAGAAACAGGCGAGTTACTTTTCGTGGCACCCTGTTCATCGTATTAAAAACTGTAAAAACAGAATGGAGAAAATGAGAGAAAAAGAGAGAGAGAAAAAAAAATAACTTTTCCAAAACAATGATGGAAATCATTAATCAAAAGATCTCACGAGAGAGAGGGAGGAGTTCTTTGTCTCTCTGGTAATAGTGTTGACACATGGATGCTCTCTCTTCTTTTTCTTCAATTTCTTGCTCTGATGAATTGCTAAATCAGTCTTGAAGAGAAATCTTACTGAATTATAAATGGTGTGCTCCCTCCGTTTGACTTTTGGGAAACTGGGAGCACTGCAGAGGAAAATAGACAGAAGGAACAGCACAAAACTTACACTTCACGAGATAAAAATCACCCTCTGTGGTGTTAAGGGATTCGATGAAATGAACTTTGTGGGTTCTCACATTGGAACTTATGTTATTAACATATTATTTGAAACTAATGGTTGAAGTACGAGTATGTAAGCTGGAGTTGGACATTGATAGAGGGGGAGAGGGAAACAGAGAGAGAGAGAGAGGAGAAAGTGTGAAGATTGTAGATAATGTAGGTGCCTAATACGTTCTCTCATGTGTATAAACCGCTTTTATAATGTACACATTATCTATTTACCCACCTATGTATGTACATACATTATGTATTTATGTATGTATTATGTAGGTACTTGGGCATCAGCACTTTGTCAGTACAAACACCCACGTATATTTTAGCATTATGTTTTAGCATTAGCTGTGTTAGCTTTAACACTTTATGTAGAGGCTTACCTACTATGTAAATTATGTTGGAACAAATTTTAGATAGCGTGAAGTGTGATGGTGATTGGTCCGTTTTCTCTTCTTCTCTCTCTCTCTCTCTCTCTCTCTCTCTCTCTCTTTCTCTCTCTCTCTCTTTCTCCCTCTCTTTCTCGTTCTCCCTCTCTTTCTTTCTCTCTCTCTCTTTCGCACTACCCTCCAAACTGACTAGACAGGCTGTTTACACCTTGCGTCTTTTCAGTCTATGTAACACCTATTTCTATTAAGACTTGATTACTCATTGACTCCATTTTGACTTCTTCACGTTTTCTTTCCTCTGCATTTCAGGGGGGAAGAAAAAGCAGCCCTAAAGGGAATATTTTTATTCATTTTATTTCGAATAGAAGAACACCGGTAACTTATACTCTTCACAGTTGCTATAAGTTACTGATGTTCTTTTGAAGATGAATCTTCACAAAGTCACGTCAGAATCTATCAGTATACGAGTATTTATTTTATTTGTTACCGTTTTCTTTATTGATTTTTAATTGCTAGCTTAAAGGATGACCATGTTCCATGCAATCTCTATATCTATCAAGTGAACAATAGGTATCTATCTATCTTTCTTTCTAAATCTATTTCTATCAAAAAAAAAGAAGAAGAAGAAAAGCCAAATGGCACGTCACGATTCTCGCTGACATAAGGCGGATTTCATCCTGATGGGATAATGTTCGTTCTCGGAACGGCTGGCTTTCTCCTATCCTGTCTTCCTTTTCTCTGATTTCGGGACGATAAGACCATAGCAGTTACAGTTCCCTCTGTCAAACTTCTTAAAAAAAAAAAGGATCGAGGTAAGACCTGAAGGTATGTCGATTGAAAACACATAATAGAGCAAGAGCCGTGCTGTACGTGTATGATAAACCATAAATAAAGGCTAAAAAGTGGTAAACGAAGAACGAAGTATAATGAGAAAGAAAGATAGGAGTAGAGAGAGAGAGAAAAGAAGAGAGAGACAGACAGATGAGAGAAGAGGAAAGAGGAAGAAAGAAGGAGTAAGAAAGAGGGTAATGGAGAGAGAGAGAGGGGCTGAAAAATCTGAGAGTTTTCTTTTCACTAAGCACGTTCTCTCCCTCCCTCTCTCTCTCTATCTCTTTCTCTCTCTCTCTCTCTCTCCCTCTCTCTCTCTCTCTCTCTCTCTCTATCTCTCTCTCGTGTGATAAGGACGCAAAAGTTTAGAGGTTACAAAACTTTGAAGTGAAGACCTGACGTAGAAACTGAGAGAGAGAGAGAAAGGAGGCCTTTAAGTCCGTCTTAAAATAAAGCAAAAGAAAGATAGAAGTAATCAAATCAAATCACATCTTGAATTTATTTGTGTTAAAGCAGAACGTTTTCACAACTTTTTTGGATATCGCACCATTACTAAGTGCCTCTTTTGGTTATTGACATTTCCATAAATTTCAATAGTTTTTTACACTGGTAATGCAACCACTCGCTACTTAATTAAAATAGCTACTCAATGTCCTCACGAGTGCACCCCGAACTCCAAGCACAGAGCCGAAAAAACTTCGATCCCACTGGGAATCGCACCCGGGACCTTTGGAGTGCAAGCCTAGTGTGCTGGAAACTCGGCCACGGAGATCGATTAGAGAAATATGGAAGTAGGTATTGTGATTAAATCTCTCTCTCTATAAGTTATTTATAATTAGCTCCATATAAGTTATTTATAGCTTAGGAGATGCTGTTTTTGTGAATTGAAAATTGTATAAATAAATGATATCAGCTGACATAAATTATAGACGAGACCTCATTGTGAAACGATCCGCGCTAACGACGCAACGTTCCAAGAACAAAGCGACAAGAAAAAAAACATTACGAGGAGAGATGAAAAATACTAAAAGTTGAAAAAAAAGAGGAGCTATAAAAAATGAGCTTTGCACAACGCTTCATCGAAATTTTTAACCCTTCAAGTATTGAAAGGTGAAAGGGCTTCCTGTTCAAAAAGAACTTTGTATTCTATGTAGAAGGAAAACTTTTTTTAAAGGTAATAGATACGGTAGGTACCAAGATATGTGTTACAACATTATATGAAATATTCAATAGTTGTTTTGACGTCAAAATATGAAGGAATCGGTTTAGTAGAAGTGCTTACTAGCTCAAGAGTATGGGATTCTGCCGTAGACGCCTTAAAAAAGAGCAAAATTGTAAAGTTGGCTGTCCGAGCATAAAAAGAAATAATAAAACATGGTTCAAGTATGAAACAATAATAATAAAAGAAACTCACGTTTTTGTCACTGATTTAGTGTAGTTTTTAAAATGAGGAACTGATTGAGTGTTTTTTGTAGAGAGAGAGAGAGAGAGAGAGAGAGAGAGAGAGAGAGAGAGAGAGAGAGAGAGAGCGGAAGTAGACCAGGAAAGTAGAGCAAAGAGGAAGAAGGAAGAAAAAAATAGGAAACTTAAGAAGAAGAGGGAGAGAGAACAAAGAAGAGGTGAGGAGAAAGAAAAGAAAAAGAGAAGAAGAGGCAGAAGAGGGGAGAATATTGAGGGAGAGAGAAAGAGGAAGAAGGGAAAGAAGAGAGAGGAAGAAGAAGTACAAAAAGGAAAGAGAGGAAGAAGTAGAAGAACGAATAGAAAGGATGCGAGGGAGAGAGAGGAAAAGAGAAAGAATAAGAAAGAAAAAAGGGAAGGCAGGAAGGGGAAAAAGAAGAGGTAGAAGAAGGTACAAAAAAGAGAGAGTGAGAGGGGAAGGAGAAGGAATGAAGAGGGATGGGCGTGATCTTTTGGAGTGTTTATTTTTGTGACAAGGGGAAGAAAAAGTTACAAGTACCTACCATGAAAACACTCTTACCGTACTTCCCCAATTAAAACTACTACATACCTGAATTTTTGTCTCGCTCCCTTTATGATAAGGACAGCACAGAATTTCTTCTTGAAACCACATCTAATGTACGATCAATTTTACTTCTCTTATTGTCAGGTGATCTTTGTCAACCAGTTCACTGAAGTTGAGTACGGTGCTTGTTTCAGTAGTGAAGAGGATGTTTATAAATCTGCCTCGGTGGTGTAGTGGTCAAGGCACTCGCCTGGTAAACAGGAGGGCGTGGGTTCAATCCCAGCCGAGGTATGGAATACCTACCTCGGTGGTGTAGTGGTCAAGGCGCTCGCCTGGTAAACAGGAGGGCGTGGGTTCAATCCCAGCCGAGGTATGGAATACCTACCTCGGTGGTGTAGTGGTCAAGGCGCTACCTACCTCGGTGGTGTAGTGGTCAAGGCGCTACCTACCTCGGTGGTGTAGTGGTCAAGGCGCTACCTACCTCGGTGGTGTAGTGGTCAAGGCGCTACCTACCTCGGTGGTGTAGTGGTCAAGGCGCTACCTACCTCGGTGGTGTAGTGGTCAAGGCGCTACCTACCTCGGTGGTGTAGTGGTCAAGGCGCTACCTACCTCGGTGGTGTAGTGGTCAAGGCGCTACCTACCTCGGTGGTGTAGTGGTCAAGGCGCTACCTACCTCGGTGGTGTAGTGGTCAAGGCGCTACCTACCTCGGTGGTGTAGTGGTCAAGGCGCTCGCCTGGTAAACAGGAGGGCGTGGGTTCAATCCCAGCCGAGGTATGGAATACCTACCTCGGTGGTGTAGTGGTGGGACTTTTCAGTCCTATGCGAGCAGTATAAATAAGCACTATTATTATTATTATTATTATTATTATTATTATTATTATTATTATAAAGTTGCTAGTATTAGTAAAGGAAGTTCCTGAGTCTGTCGCTCACTGTCAGACTGTCTGGCAGACTCAGGTCTCACAGACCGCAGTCGCAGTCTATCAGGCCGTCCTAACATGTGTGGCCCGAAAATCTTGAGATCTAGGTCCCTCAGACCGACTGACAGACTTTTTCGGCCACACACGTTATGACAGCCTGACAGACCGTCCTAACGAAGAGGCTATCAGTTTTTTTTTTTTTTACCACAGATAAATATAAATAATTCATGATACCTATTCTCTGGCAACATCCTCACACGTCACCTGCCCAGCATCCTGTTAACCCAGATAACCCTGTCCTCCTAACCCAGTTTAACAGTTTAAGCCATGTGTATTGGGACACAGCAGTGCTGCACGGTGCACGTACCCCATAGTTCCCTCCCCCCCATCTTTTATCTCATCTCCATTTCCCCCTACTCACCCAATTTCCATCTTCCCCTACTTTCCTTTCTTCTTCATTTTCCCCTACTTCCTGTCCCCCTCTACTTTCCAAATCATCTCTCCAAGTCAGGGACGGTCTAGTTCGTTGGGATTTCGGGGTTCTTGTCGAGAAGATTCAAAATCATGATCTTTACACTTCCATAGTTCTAAACTTTAAATCATGAATGTAAAATAAAATTATTTAAATTCCAAATTTAGAAAATCATGAATCGAAAATTATTTCAATTAAAAATTGGGTGATTAAAATAATCATTAATCTATTGTTATTTAAATTCGAAATTCGGTATTCAAATAAAACTAAAATAATTATCGAGGAATAATTATTTCTCGAAAGCTCACCAAACATTTTCACCGGTGGAATGTCGAATCTAAATTGTCTTTAAAATTTTAATCATGGATCTTATCTGTGGATGAACTGAGGGCCCCTTGGTTTTTCCGCCCCTGATGTGAAACTCGTTATTTTTCTCTATCTCCCATATTCCCAATGCATTTGTCTCTTTTTTTCCCTTATCTTTCCCTCCCTCCCATTGTTCTATGATGTTATTTTACCTCTCTCTCTCCTTCGCCCCTCCCTCCCATTCTTCTATGATGTTACTTCACCTCTCTCTCTCTCTCTCTCTCTCTCTCTCTCTCTCTCTCTCTCTCTCTTCTTCTTCTTTGTTCCTTCCCCTCTCTCTCTCTCTCTCTCTCTCTCTCTCTCTCTCTCTCTCTCTCTCTTCTTCTTCTTCTTCTTCGCCCCTTCCTTTCCCTTCTACTCTTTTTCATCATTCTCCTTTTTCTCCTCTCTCAATTTACTCTTCCTCCTTTCCGCACCCTTCTCCACATCATCCTCTTTCTCCTTTTTTCTATCCCTCCTTCTTCTCCTTCTCCTCTTCCTTCTAGTTCTCCCCTGTGTTTATTTTCACATTTTTCCTTTCATATCATTTATTTCATATTATGATGTCTATACATAAAAATGTGATCTCTCCCCCTCCTCCTCCTCCTCCTCCTCCTTCTTCTTCTTCTTCTTCTTCTTCTTCCTTTTCTACTCCCTTCTTCTCCTTGCCCTTTCTTTCTCTCTTGAACACAATTTTCCTTCAATTTCTGTTATAGTTTCCATTTTTTCACGCTCCACTCTCTCTCTCTCTCCCTCGCTCCCTATTTCTCTCTCATTCTATCTTTTTTTCTTTTTTTTTTTTCTCGACTCAATTTGCTCTCGTGCAATTCGAAACACATGTTTCAACGGATCTCCTGTTCCATATGTTTTATTTACATGTGATTTAACATGTTGCAAAATCCTCATCCACATGTTCTATACAGCCATGTGTTATTCTGCCATGTTTATTTAGCGCTTCGTTCCCAAGTGAAATGGAAAAAAGGGAGTTCGCACACTGTTTGTTATACCTACTTATTTTATTTTTTATTTTTATTTTTTTTTTTTTAAAAAGGAGGTTGCCCACCGTTTGTTATTACTACTTTTTTTTTTTTTTTTTTTTTTTTTTTTTTTTTTTTTTAGAGAGAGAGAGATGTGGTTGGTTAGAAGAACAAAAAAATATAAAGAAAACTTTTATATTGTAGGCATATAAAAAATATGTTCTTTTATTTTAAATAGTAAAAAATATCTAGGCTAATTGGACTTGATGGGTTTGTTTCGAAGCACATCCACCTCGATCAGAAATCTTTCTCAGCCTTAGTATGCGTCCACAATAAAGCCTAGGATTAATGGTCCATGGTCTATGGACTCCATAGTCCCCGTTGTGGACGCGAACTTAGGCAGGTATTTTGAAAATGACTTTCTTAGGAATCAATTAGTATTAGTAGGTACATAGGTAATTTGCTACCCGTGATCTAACAGCCTAGGGTAATGCAGATTTGATGGCACTGAAGTGTGTGATTTTTTCTGATTATCCTCTGATGCTTTCTTATTCCATTTATATCTTTCTCTAAAATTCAATTTTTTTTCCTTTTTTCCCTCCTTCATTAAATGACATAGTGTCTTACTATCACAATTATTGTATACATTGTAAATTGAAAAAAAAAAAAACAAAGAAAATGTATTTTTGTATTATTACCTACTTGTCATTTAATATTCGAAAATTTTTACGGCACAAATGGTCGGCTCATAAATATACAAAATTTTTAGACCAGCTTAACTCTAAAAATACTTTCCTACTTATTTATTGTAGGTACCCTCTTGTGTTCGCTTTTCAAGTTTCAAAGGCGGCATTCAAAAGTTTAATAATAATATTTCCTAATAACTTTGTGCTATTATTATTTTAACATAATTTATATTAGTTTTCCTTTTAGAGTACGCCAGAGAAAGAAAGAGAGAGAGAGAGAGAGAGAGGGAGGGAGATACAGAGAGTAAAAAAAGCTTTTTGCTTTTGTTGTCATACAAAAAAAAATCATAGAAACTTTTTCTTTGTTTACAAATTTCCTATCTCTCTCTCTCTCTCTCTCTTTCTCTCTCTTTCTCTCTCTTCGTCTCTCTATTCTCTGGTTTGTATTTTAAATTATTTATTAAAGTTAGTAAGCTTTAAGCTTTCCCATGTTTTTTAGCTTTTAATATTTTACTTGTACTTCCTCTCCCGCAGAGTTTTACTTTCAGTTTTAGAGTCCAAAGTAGAAAGCACTTTACGGAGAGAAGGTTTTTGGTTCAACTTGCACTTCTCAGAATTTGTACTCAGTGTGTACTACTGCTAGTGATTCGAAGAACTGTAGAACTCTGAGAAAAAAAGACTGATAATGCGGGCTGCCTGACCTACAAAGTTTACTGGGGACGATTTTTTTTTAAGAGGTTTGATAGAGGGAACTGTAACTGCTAAGGTCTTTATCGTCCCGAAATTGAAGAGAGAAGGAAGACATTTTTTTTTTTAAGAGGTTTGACAGAGGGAACTGTAACTGCTATGGTCTTATCGTCCCGAAATCGAAGAGAGAAGGAAGACAGGATAGGAGAAAGCCAGCCGTTCCGAGAACGAACATTATCCCGTCAGGATAAAATCCGCCCCGGGCGGGAATCGAACCCGCGGCCTAGCGCTTACAAGGCAGACGCACTACCAACTAAGCTAACTAGGTTGGCAAACCTATTTCTTCAAAACACCAGACAGTAATTTGTATGAGTGCCTGGAAACTAATTTAGTTATGCAACGTGCCACGAACAAAAGAGCCGTCCCTGGGGACGAAAAATTTCTCAAGGACATCGTCGGGGAAAAAACAACGGAATACTTTTAATCTGTCACTTCTCATTTGTCAGTGGGGAAAAAAGTCTCTCTTTTTTTCCCAGAATAAAGTCTCACTTTTTTCCCTCCAGACAAGAAATTTTCAAGAAGGCCGTTGCTGTTTTGACGTTTTTTTTTCTTCCCTGTGAGAAATGGGGATAAAAAATGCCGCATTATCTTTCCCACTTTATGAAGTTGAGTGTTTTTTTAGATACCTAGATAAGTTTAGAATTCTTTATATCCGCGTTGCTGTTTTGACGTTTTTTTTTCTTCCCTGTGAGAAATGGGGATAAAAAATGCCGCATTATCTTTCCCACTTTATGAAGTTGAGTATTTTTTTTAGATACCTAGATAAGTTTAGAATTCTTTTTTTATATCCATATCTTATAGCTGGTAGAACAAAGAAGAACCTTTTAAAAGAGAAGAGAGAGAGATGTTTTTGATAATTTGATAAATAACTTTATTTAAAACAAAATTTTATTGTTCAAGGTTCCATATCTTATAGCTGGTAGAACAAAGAAGAACCTTTTAAAAGAGAAGAGAGAGAGATGTT